>NC_141135.1:60152495-60318745 GCF_053477565.2 Lygodium microphyllum | reverse complement strand
CCCCCCTTCCTATGCCCCTCCTAAGCCCCCCCAACTCCCATTCTCCCCCGGTGGCCTCATAGCCCCTGTTCCCACCCCGCTCCATTCATGCGCCCTACGTGCAAAACACGGGGTAGTCATGCACGGGTGCAGAGGCGTGATCGTGCGTTTGGGAGCTGCCAGCGAGCGTTCACGCACGAGGACACGCGTCCGGACTTGATCGTGCGGTGGTGTGGGCTCAATCCTTTCCACATAGCTGTTCACACGTAGCCCTGGGTACCTATTTTTAATTTCAAAACCCGAGAAAACACCTAAATTTTAAAAATTCCTAAAAAATCATAAAAATTCAATTAAAAAACAAAAAAATAGCTGAAAAATCCTTTACTGAATTTGAATTTTTTTGGGGGTTTTTTCCTGGCTGAAATGCAGAAAAACAATTGCAGACAAATTACAAATATTAAAAATCCTTCAAAATTCATTGAAAATTGAACAAAATTCATTAAAAAATCAATAAAAATAAAAAATAATTCCAAAAAAATTTCAAAAAAAATTCCACCAACTCATCTAAATATTTCTAGAATGTTCCATACACTGAAAATACGTTGCCAAATGGTCCAACTATTATTTTAAGGCAAAAATGCTAAATTCAATAGCTAAATTCATGGAAAAATCATTTTTAATTTCGAAAATAAGCTAAAAAATACTGGATAAATCCGAAAACATTGTTGAAACTTAATGGTCTAGTTTTCACTCATGGTGGAATGCTGAAACCTCACCATAAAAATTTTGCAACATATTCATGTGTTTCATTTATCCAATTTTAATCATATTTAAAAAAAACAAACATCAGATATCACTTAAAAAAAAAACCTAACAACACAATCAATAAAAATAAAAACAAAACAAATCATGCACATCAAACAAATATACTTTCATTAACCTTGCCTTGACATGTCACATCATTTTCAATTCGTGGTTTTTTCATTTTTGGACTATTGACTTGTATCTTGGGATTAAGACATACACATACACATTCCATTTCATTGCATACACACATACCCACTTCTAAGTACTTTTCTTTTTCCCTTCTTATTTTTTTTTTCGCTACCCCAAAATTCACGATTAATTCTTAAAATGAATCCTAAACACCACCATGGCACACTCGCTCGTGCCAAACACATATTTTTCTAATAATTTAAAATAAATCCACTGTCACAAGTGCACGTACTACACAAAAAATGCTAAATACATACTTAATTTTTAATCAATGAATATGCATTTAGAGACCTGAGTCTGGGTATCGAAGTCTGGGATTCGTTAAAAGCATCATTTCACATTAATAAATTGTAACTAACAATTTAAAAATGACCCACCATTTTCTTATTAAGGTTTACAAGCTAATAAAATTTCAACCATTGTTAATAATTTATTAAAATGAACCCTTCACTAGAGTCATTCCCCTCATTGCACTTTTTTCCCTTTTCAATAAATACGCTTCGTGAGATGGGTACATGCAGTCTTTCAAGTTGTCATTGCTTACCGAAGTTCTGGTTATGTCCTGAGAGGGTTATTGAGGAATTATGGTTTGATTGTATGATACGATTACGGGTGCAGTCTATAGTTTTCTTTTTTGCCTAATACGGGGTCTCAGGTGCATGTTTGTTGCATAGCATGAAGCTTTTGGTCGCATATGTGTAGGGGTCATACCGAATTTTTTCTAGGATGTGGATTGTTTGGGGTGGTCAGTCGGTTAGTCACGTCTGTGTGTGCTTATTCTAGTCGATTTCTTTTTGATAGATGTTCTATTGTTTTGCAGGCATTCACTGTGATTATCTGTGTGTGTGGTGTGTGTGTATATTCCATTTGAATGGCACCTCAAGCTCCTCCTCCTGTTCAATATGTCCCATTAGTCAGTAGGGATTATTCTTCCCTACTGACTTTTGAGCCTATTGCGAAAGCTGGCCTTGCATCTTTTGTGGCTGCTCCACTCCCTCTGATTCCAGACGATCCAACCCTTTGTGATGAGTTTCTTGTGTCATATAGTAAGTATCGAGCTTGGTTCGTGGTACTTCCATGGTCCTGACACCTAGAGGGTTAGGGAAGGCTTTGTCTCTTCCCTACAAAGGAGAACCCTTTGTCACAGCCAGACATTTATTCTCAAATGAAGAGATCCTCAAGCTATTACAAAAGCAGACTAAGGAGGTCCTTGATGTCAAGAAGGTGATTAACACTTCAGGAGTATCTTTCTCAATGATCACTGATCCTCTTTGGAAGCTAGTCTACCAATTTCTCTAGGACAGGTTTATGCCTGCCAAGACACCATCTCACTATTTGTCGAAAGAGCTCTTCACAGCTTCCAGGATGGTTTTAAAAGGGGTTGCAATTGACTTGAGTACTTACCTTCTTACGAAGATGGACTAGCATTTTGTCAAGGTGACTAAAGGAAATGTTACCAATGTAACCTATGGTTCATATTTATATGCTTTCCACACATATTCAGGCCTAAAGAAGGGTGTTTAATCTCCTCCTCCATCTGATCCAATCCCTCCCCCTCCACCTTTAGAAGATTCAGAACCCATTGACATAGAGGATACTAAATCCCCTCTTCCGTTGGTCATTCAGTGGAAGCGCTTGAAGCGTGTAGCAGAGACAATTCCACCAGTCATTCCTTCAATGTTAGTTCCTGGTACCTCTGGAAGTGACCTCCCTGCCTACCTCACATGCAACAACTTATTCAGGGCACATTGAGAGGGTTTTTTGGATATATTAGTTCCTTCACTAAACAACTTAGTGACAGGGGATGCCATTCCTTTTCTTTGTAACAACATCCAGAGTTCTATTAAACTCTTAGTGACATCTTGTGTTCAACAGTTATATTCTTCTTTCGATGAAGGATTAATGCAATCCAAAGACCAGATGCATAAGGCAACCACAGAGCTAGCCTCTGCTAAAGACACTCTTTCCGATCTGTTTAAGCAGATGGAGCAATAGTCACAAATGATTGAGACCCAAAGAGAAGAAATATCTTCTTTGAAAACTCAGTTAGTTGAAGCTCAGTCAGAGGTTACTAGAGTTTCGAAAGAGAAAGAGAAAATGTCCAAAGAAGCTCGAGAGTTTAAGACTCTTCTGGATACGAAATTGTCAGCTTTGCAGACGGCTTACAATACAGTGGAATCCCAAGCTTCCTAGATTAAACAGTTGAAGGACCAACTGGCACAGTCACAGTCCATCCCTCCAAGCCCCAGTGTCCCTATGATTCCTTCCATATCTCAGCAGGACTTGGCAATTCTCTAGAGACAGGCCACATTATGTCCATTGTTTCAAGCTAAAGTGGAAAGATTGCAGTCTAGGATGGATATATTATGGTCTACATTTGAGCAATTTCAGGAGTATGTTCCTCCCGACCATTCCTTTTTTATCCACTATTAGCTGTAGAAGTTGGCCTTCTATATTAAGCTCTCAACAATGGATCTCCTTCTTCCAAAGGATGGTTGGATTGGAGGTTGGTCTTTTGATTTGCTAAACAGGAGTTGTCCGTATGGTCTTTGAAGATTCTGTGACTTTGGATACAATGCTGTTGTCTTATATATATCTACGAGGTGATCTATTAATTCCAGATGATGTAGATCTGGCTTGGTATGTAGGGGATGTGGTCTTACAAGCTGCCTTATATGTTAACCATTTGGAGTTGAGGATAGATGAAATGTTTCAATGCTATTCTTCTAAAGTGGCTGCTTGCCCTGACACTTTATGGCATTCAATTATTGATTCTGTAGTCTTGAACCAACAACAGAATACAGCCTCTACTCATGTGCAGAACACTAACCAACCGAGGGTGGATCTTTTAGCTTATCTTTCCAAGAACCATCCCATTGATTCATCCTTCTTTACCATCGACGATCTGTTTTAGGTCCCTTTGTTTCTAGCTTATTGTATTATCAACAAATGGTCCATCGCTATGATGCTTATTTTTCCCTTTATCAATCCAACTCAGTAGCCATCTTACCTCTCCTTTTCCAACCTCAAGGTTTTCCTCAAATTCCAACCTTTACCTATTGTTCTTTCATTGAAGATCGAGTCTTTTTCCCTTCTCCGCCTTGTCCTTCCCTATCTATCCATATACCTTCTACTTTTCATGCTTATCAATTAACACTTGACCTAACCGATACACCTAAATTTTTAGTTTATGATTTTGCCTACCCATCTCTTCACCCTCTTTTACTTATTCCTCTTCCATCTCCTAGCACTTCTATTTCTCAACCCCCTCAATTGGTTAGTGGGTATGAAGGAGTTGATCAGCAGATTCCAAGAAGAAGAGAATGGAGCTCAACTGATTCTCTCACAGGACCACAGATTAATTGGCCATTAATTCCAGGGGACTAGACAACTACTAATCAAGCGTACCAAAATTATCTCAATATTTCCCAACAATATTCACAATCTGTAGATCCTTCAGTGAGATTAACAGCCCATTTTTCTTGGTACCTAGCATATATGCATATGCATTTCCATAATGATCAAAAGGCCATTCCCAAGCTTTGTATGAATGTCAATGTGAACATTGATTCCCAACAATTGGAATTGGATGTCCTATATTTTTATGCCCTTTGTTTACCTAGTAGATACCTTGTTTTGCTAGAACAGATGTGCTGCCTTCAATTCTTTCGGAATCCTCCAAAATCTTTTGTAGATGTGTCTTTATCCATGGATCACTTTCATAATCATCAAGCTTTCAAGAGGGATCATCTTCACTGATACCCCTGAATGTATCTTCTATGCTTCTTAATGATATATTTTTTTGGAGGTGCCATTCAGATAGTTGTTTTGTGTTTGTGATGTATTAATTTTTATGTGATGAGTTCGTGCTGGTTGAATAATTTGTTCAAAAGCTCTCTTTTCGACCATTGACATTGATGGTGATGGTGGATGGCAAGCCTACGATGCAAAGCTGAGGAACCTCTTATATCCTTTATGAATTTGTCATGACTTTCTATTGTTTATAAGATGTGTTAATGCATAACGATGTTTTCCTAATTCTTTCTTAGATACAGGTGATAAGTTGGGGTTGTGCTTGGGTGATTATTGAAGATACTAAAGAAGATCAAATTGAGCTCTTTATTGAACTTACATTCTTCTTTTCCTTAGGTCGCGAGGAGGCTTCCTTTCTAAGTGTGGGGATATGTTGAGAGTGGAAAAAGACTGAATTTTTGACATATTTTTGTTGTTTTTGAGGTCTGAATGGTTGATTTTGATGGATTTTGAGTGACATTTGGTTGTTTTTAGAAGTGTTTCAGAGTTTTTTGAATGACATTGATTATGTTTTGGTATCTCATGATGATTCTTAGTAGAAATATGAAGCTCTGTGATATTTTGATAGGTTCTGATTAGTTCTTATACCTTTTGTTTAGCTTATATTTTGTTCTGATTTTCTTCTGTATGAAGCATGGATTGATGATTGATGAAGGTTGAGATATTTTAAAAGCTTATTGAATAGTTTTTGATAGTTTGGAATGGTTTTAGTATGAGTTATGAGGATCTATTGTTCTTTGATGACCTTCTGTAACCCTCTATAGACCTTCTATAGAGCCTCTGTTCTCTGCTCTGTTCCTGTTCTGTAGATCTTCTGCAAGTGTTATGTAGAATGTTTGTGTGACTTTCAGAAAGTTTCCTAACTTTTGGAAAGGATGAATCTAAGTTCAAAAGAGCTAAAACAAATGAAAAAAATAGCTGCTAAAGACTGAAGAGAAGACTGAAGTGACAGTGACAGTAGTGAGCTATGAAGAGACACTGTAGCAGCTCTGGTGACCTTTCATAACTCCCATACCTCTTGTGAGGTTCATCCACAACCTAAGAAGGATTATTAAGTGCCATTCTTGACTATTGTAGTAAGGAGATGATGTACTATTGATAGAGAGAGAGAGAGAGAGAGAGAGAGAGAGAGAGAGAGAGAGAGAGAGAGAGAGAGAGAGAGAGAGAGAGAGAGAGAGAGAGAGAGAGAGAGAGAGAGAGAGAGAGAGAGAGCCAAATCTATCAAAACAATGTATCTTTCTATGAGAGATTGAGAGAGAAAACTATGAAGACATTGAAGATGAATACTATGTGATTGATTTCCATTCAAAAGT
Organism: Lygodium microphyllum; assembly: GCF_053477565.2. Classification (NCBI taxonomy): domain Eukaryota; kingdom Viridiplantae; phylum Streptophyta; class Polypodiopsida; order Schizaeales; family Lygodiaceae; genus Lygodium; species Lygodium microphyllum. The sequence goes on along the minus strand of NC_141135.1, from coordinate 60,312,644 downwards.
GGTGTATTCATTTGTGTTTTTTTTTGTTATGATGGATTCTATGAAGATATTGAAGATTATGGTTAATTCTATCAAATCCATGGGAGATATCTACTATGTTGCTATGTGAAGATTTGTTGTTTTCCTTGTTTTGGTCATCAAAAGAATGAAATGAAAGCTTGTTGATGTTACAAGATAGATTTTCTTGCAGTAGAAACCCCTTTTCCTTGGTATCTCTCTTGGAGCTCCAACTAGGATATATCCAAGCCGATTTCCCTAAATTGGATCAAGAAGAGGAGGAACTTGCAAACAAAGCGAGGTTGCACAAGTTCAACAATAGGCTTCTCTCAAGAACCTGATAATGATGAAGACCTAGAGCCCATTGAAATCTTTGAAGATGATTAGAAGTCATAGAAAGATCTTCACAAGATGTAATAAGCGTTATGCTTATAATGATCTTGTACTATTGCAATAATAGTTGAGTTATAATATGTTGCAATAAATTTATCTTTGATTTCATTGAGTTATCTTGAAGTTTGAGCACTTGTGTGTAATTAGAATAGTGCAACAAAAGTGTGATGGGTCCTAATCAAAATATCCTATGATACAACTTATTCTAGAAAAAGTAACATCCCTAATTTCTTTCAAGATGAGAATATCTTGATTTCTCTAAGGGGAAGAGGATGTTACATCTTGGGTATTTCCCCCCCTTTTTATCGCATATGATAAGGGGATGGAGGAAAGGAAGAAATTAACCTTAAGTTTAAAAAACTTCAATTGTTAAAAGTTTAAAACTTTAAAGATTTACCTTACCTACACGCTATCATCCCACCACTACCACCACCACCACACGCCGCCTACCCACCATACCAAGTTCCCCCCATTTTCGTGCAGTCGACCACCACAAATTCTAGCTCATTACATAATCTAGTAGCCCCCCCACCCCCACCCGCCAATCTCATCTGACTTGGGTAGATCCCCTGCCATGTGAATTGAAACATGAACTAAGCCTCGAGAATGACGATTCAATATGAACAAGAGGAGAAGAGAGGATTACCCCCTCCAAAGGCTATATAAAGCCTTGATTCCTAAGGCTAAAATATAGATAATGATAGCATTGAAACACTGCACACACAGAGAGAGAGAGAGAGAGAGAGAGAGAGAGAGAGAGAGAGAGAGAGAGAGAGAGAGAGAGAGAGAGAGAGAGAGAGAGAGAGAGAGAGAGAGAGAGAGAGAGAGAGAGAGAGAGATGAAAGGTGAATTTTAGGCCAAATGCCATTTTTTGGTCATTGCACTATTTTTTTTTGGGTTGAAAACTCCAAAAATAGCCCACATATACAAAAATGTATAAAATTTGGTTTAAAATTCTCCCAAAAATAGCTTAAAAATAAGGTGTTTTCATAACCTTTGCCCAATTTTCTAAACTCTTGAGCATTGATTAGCTAAAAATTCACCTGCCTTCCTCTACAAAGTAAAAATCATAAGGGGTCCCTTAATTTTTATCTTGGGAGAGAGATAGAGAGAGGTAAAGATAGAGAATAGATGTGTGCGTGTGTATGTAGAGAGAGAGAGACAGAGGGAGAAGAAAAGAGAGATATAGAAAGAAAAAAGAATAGAAAGGATAGAGAGGATAGAAATATGACTACACGCACAACACACATATGAAGAGAAAATAAGAAGCACAAGCCATGATATAAACATTGGAGTCTTATGGAAGCACTATTGAGATTAGAAGCTCAAGAAGACAACATGATGATGTCTCGAACTTAGCTACTTCATCAAACAAAGCAACATCTAAACCATGACTTGGAAAAGACCCTTGGATACTTATTATGCTCCTACTCCTACTCTTGACAATCTCAAATCCTAAACATAATTAAATGAAAAATGAAAAAAGTCATTCATGAACTTAATCTTAAGAGGAGAAGGAAGCAAGTTGTCTTCTATGAAAATGATTCTTATGTTTAGTTTGAGTCCTAATGGTATTAAACTACTCGTGACTATTGTATTGAGGAATGATCGCTCATTGAAAGTAAAGGTTACTCATGGGGTTCGAATAAAGAGAGTTATGCATGAATTGCGCATGATAAAATGTTAAATGATTTATGAAAAAATCTTGTGATCTAAAAAAGAAAGCTAAAAATGTGTTGTTTTAACATATGACCCAAGTACTAGGGAGAAAGGCATGTATTAGTTTATGTGATTGAACTCTAAGAAAGAAAAAGTTGTTGTAGATTGCATCTTCTTTTGCGAAGTACTCAAATGATATTTTTTTGGCTTCTTGTTTTGGGAAAGATATGGTCTTCCTAGCCAAGACAAGTTGGTTAACACTTATATGATATTCAAATGGTTACTTGGTTGATATTATGGAGATGATGATAACCTGATTGCCTTGGTTATGTATTCTAAAAAGGTTAAAAGGAACGATTGCACTAGTCCTCTCCCAAGGCTAGTTGTAGAACCCAAAACCACGGGGGTTGGTTTTACCACTTTTGGAGAGCTGGACCTAACCCCAATTACAAAAGGTCACTTTGTAGGGAGGACATTAAGTAGAAGGTGGTAAGGTACCAAGGGTATGCTAGCTAGTAATTTTCTTATACACTTACAAACTACCTAACCCCTACGTGCCCCAAGATGGTATTCGTAGAGGACGCCTTGATACTAGTTAAGGGTGGAATGTTGGTTTGGGTTGTTGATGTAATATCCCCACCCGCCCCCTTTGCATAAGAACCCCCCTTTTTTAATTAAAGTTAATTGATGATGACGAGGGAGGAGGAAGAAGGCAACAGCAATGAAGAAGAAGATGTAGGTGTTAATGATGATGTTGATGGGAGGAGGGGCACACGTGTGCCACCTCTCTTTCTGTCTCTCTCCCCCCTAACATTGACTGCATGGCGGTAGGCCAAACTTGGCCACCCAGGTGGAGGGGAGGGCTTCCGTCACGCCTCCCCCATAATAACCCTCTTCCCCCAATAATAACCCATCTTCCCCCCATAAAATACACCCCTCCCTCCCATCGCAATGAGAGAGAGAGAGAGAGAGAGAGAGAGAGAGAGAGAGAGAGAGAGAGAGAGAGAGAGAGAGAGAGAGAGAGAGAGAGAGAGAGAGAGAGAGAGAGAGAGAGAGAGAGAGAGAGAGAGAGAGAGAGAGAGAGAGAGAGAGAGATTCATACGTTGAAAGCATGGCTCCAAAATGAAGGGTAACACGCACCAACAGTAATCCCGCATCTGACAATAGAGCCACCGGCGAGGGTGTTGCAACTAATACGAATACAATGATGGGTATGGATAATTCATCTCTGAATACCCATGTATTAATTGCCATCTCTGCTATTCATTGAGACATAGGCTATATCTCTTTGGCATGCGCATGAATTCATTTTAACAAGTAGCTTGCTTTTTTTTTCAATAGTTAATGAACTCATAGGGGATCGTAGGATAATTCTTTCCGCGTCAGGTTCTCCATAACCATAAATGACCGTGAATAGATTTATGCATATGGTGCATTAAGGTTCACACAAATCCTTGTACCCAAATACAATCATTGCATCCTGGTCTATGAGACAAAATCATATGTAGCATGAAAAGCATATAAGGTTACCTTGAGGGTTATGCACATAGATGGTACATGGATGGGAAAGAGTATATAAAACATACGTCAATGGTTCATGAAGTGATCTTGCATTAAAAGTCTTGCATCCATCCTATGAAGGTTTCGCATTAAATAACGATTAAAGAGTTTACCTTGTGCTGCCAAACCATGAATTGATTACAACTTGCACAATAATTCAAGAATTATTTTAAATTGAAAGATAGACTTGCATCATGTAAGAGCTTATAATTGCTACAAAATTATCTCACACTCTTTGCCTTAGGAGAAATGAAGATTATTTCAAGTTAAAATTCTACATAGTATTGCGCTAGGGAAAGGGCTAAACGATAAATGCCATAGAGAGGAGGCATAAATGCTCTTTCCAGATTGATTATCTTGCATTGAAATGATAGGACTTACATCTTGTACAGTTGTAGGAGACCTCATCATATGCCTTAGCCAAAGGAAGGGAGTGTTACGTAAAATTTTGCATGGTATTGCTCTTACATCCCAAGGGGGAGAGCGGATTTGCGGATGGAAATGTTATCGTGACTATTCTTGTCAAGATTGTGGGAGAGAAGGAAGGAGTCTCGCTTGAAGCTTTCTTGCTTGCACAATGGGGGAAGACACACAAGGGTGGAGGCTGAAAACTGTTTTTCTCTTCTTAGTTGTGTAAGCCAAAAGAACTCTAGTACAAAGAAATAGAAGAACCCTATATATGGGTCTCAAACCAAACTCAACTAACTAAGGTGGCATACTAACCGAGCCACGAACTAGAGTAGATAAGGATAGCTATCATGTAGCTATTATTCAGGGGCGGTGTACCAACCGCGTCTGCAACTGACAAGTCGGTGACATAAATACACAACGGTCACCCTGGCGTATCACGAGTGGAGCTCGATATCTCAACACTCCCCCTCGAGCTCAATCCCAATTCCTGCACACCAAGCAGGTCTCTGAACTTGCGCAGCTTCTCTGCGCCTAATGCCTTCGTGAATATATCAGCTACCTGATGCTCTGTGCTGACATAAACTAGATCAATAAGACCTAGTAAAACCCTCTCTCGCACATAGTGATAATGCACCTCAATGTGCTTTGTTCTAGCATGATAGACTGGGTTACTTGCCAAGTGTATACTACTCATGTTGTCACAATAAATGACAACTGGCCCATCTGTAGACTGATGCATATCATAAAGTAGCTTATGCAACCAAGCTACTTCACATGCAGCCATTGCTGCACCCCTGTACTCAGCCTCTGTGCTCGACAAGGCAACTGTAGGCTGTTTCTTGCTGCTCCAAGTGACTGCAGCACTCCCAAAAGAGAACACATATCCACTGGTAGATCGTCTATCAGAAATACTACCAGCCCAATCAGCATCAGTGTATCCATGCAACTGTATCTGAACCCCAGTCTCATAAAATAGTCCATACTGCAATGTGGACTTCACATACCTGAGTATGCGTCTAGCCGCATCCAAATGTGGTTTCCTTGGAGCCTGCATAAACTGACTTACCAGTCCAACAGCATAGCTCAAATCTGGCCTGGTAATAGTCATATAAATCAAACTTCCTACTATGCGTCTGTACATAGTAGGGTCTTCCAGAAGCTCACCTGCATCTGCGCTCAGCTTCACATTCTGCTCCAAAGGAACTGAAATAGGCTTACAGCCTGTCATCCCATATTTGGACAGCATGTCCAATCCATACTGCCTCTGCAAGAGCTGTATCCCACTTGGTGATCTAATCACCTCAATGCCCAAGAAATAACGCAGCTCTCCCAAATCCTTCATCTCAAACTTCTGCTTCAATAGCATTTTCACATGAAGGATATCTTCATCACTGTCACCTGTCATAATCAAATCATCAACATAAATGACAAGTAGCATAATACCTTTCTCTGTTTTTCTCACATAAAGTGAGAAATCTGCCTTGGAAATCTGAAAGCCAATAGTGACAAGATACTGTCCTATCTTGTCAGACCATGCTCTAGGTGCTTGCTTCAATCCATACAAAGCTTTCTTCAACCTGCAAACAAACTCAGGATGAACAGCATGCACATAACCTGGTGGCTGCTCCATATAGACCTGTTCTTGCAAATCACCATGCAAGAAGGCATTCTTTACATCCATCTGATGTAAAGACCATCCCTTTGACGCAGCCATAGCAATGACTGCTCTTACGGTTGCCATCCTTGCAACCGGACTGAATGTTTCTTCATAGTCAATGCCATATGTTTGTGCATACCCCTTGACTACTAATCTTGCCTTGTATCTGTTCACAGAACCATCTGCATTGTGCTTCACCTTATAAACCCACTTACAGCCAATTGCATTCTTACCTTTAGGCAAAGGTACCAATTCCCATGTAGCGTTTGCTTCCAAGGCATCCATTTCTTCATCCATGGCTTTCTCCCATTTTTCTTTTCCCATGGCTTGCTCAAAAGAAGTGGGTTCTGGTTCCTGTATCACCTTGACCATATATGCATAGTGAATGGCTGTAAATCCATCATATTTCAGCCTATCCACAGGATACCTAACTCTGGTAGACCTGCGCAAAGTGGGTTCACTCCCAGGTGCTCTCAAAACATCCCTGGTCTTCCTTACTCCAGGTGTAACAATAGAGGGAATACCCAACTCATCATCAATGCTCTGTTCTGAGCCACTGGATTCACCATCCACATAAGAGTGACCTGCATTCACATCAAACATGGGCTGATCAACCTTCTCTTTTCCTTTTCGTGATACCTGCATACCACTATCTGCATTACTTTGAGAAGATTCTCCTGATCTCAATCTGCCTGTCCATGGCGAAGAATGTGAACCACTGCTAGAGGACGCTCCAGGTCCACTAATATTTTGTGACTGCTGCTGTGAATTCTGTGCAGCATTACCATTTTGTGCATCTACATCATCAATCACATTTACTGGTTTATACCAGCTACTCATCTCATCAAAAACAACATCTCTGCTCACTGTAAACTTACGAGTAGAAGGGTTATAGCATCTATACCCTTTTTGCTGTAGAGAGTAACCAATAAAGATGCACTTCTCAGCTTTTGGATCCAACTTGGATCTCAACTCATCTGGCACATGTACATAGGCAATGCAACCAAAAATTTTCAGATGAGAAATATCTGGTTTCCTACCAGTATACCTCTCCTCTGGAGTCATTCCATGTATTGCTGCAGTGGGAGTCCTGTTCATTATGTAGACTGCTGTAGCAACTGCTTCAGGCCAATAAAAATCTGGCAGGTCTTTTTCATTGAGCATGGCACGAGACACCTCTCCAATATGTCTGTTTTTTCTTTCTGCAATTCCATTTTGCTGTGGGGTATGACTGCATGAGTATTGCTGCTTTATGCCATGCTCCTGCAAGAACCTTGCAAACTCATTTGAGAGGTACTCTCCCCCTCCATCTGACCTTAGGCATTTTATTTGCAGGCCTATTTCTTTTTCAACCATAGCTTTAAGAGTTTTGAAATGCCCAAAAACTTCACTTTTCTTTTTCATAAAATACACCCAAACTTTTCTGCTATAGTCATCAATAAAACTGACAAAATAATGACAGCCTCCAAGAGATGCAGCTTTAGTAGTCCACACATCAGAGTGGATTAATTCCAATGGCTTCTTGCTCTCTTGAACATGTCTAGGAAATGGTTTCCTTGCCTGTTTTCCAAACTGACAGGCTTCACATACCTTATGCATTTCTGCAACCTTGAATCTAGGCAATCCTGCAACAATATTTTGGGCCTGCATTGATTTAAGTCGCTGTACATTAACATGACCAATGCGTTTATGCCAGATATCAATATCTGCAACTACACCGGTCCCATGTGCAAACATTGCTGCACTCAATTCAGACATGTCTGCATCCAATGTAAACATTCTGCCCTTCTTCTTTCCTTTTGCTATCAAGCGACCTTTATTTTTCATATCCTCAACAAAGCATCCATGAGGATTAAATCTGACCTGCAAGCCCTGTTCAACCATTTGACCAACAGAAACCAGATTCTTGGTGATATTGGGGACATGAAATACATCGGACAGGTATTTCTTTTTCCCATCCTGCATAGACAAAGGAATTCTTCCAATCTGCACAATCGGATGTGCAGTATCATCACCAGTCTCCACAAATCCTGGTTTTTCCATTTTCCTTGCATCCTCCATCCATTCTGCATGACCTGTCATGTGGTTTGATGCACCTGAGTCAACATACCACACATCGTTGCTTTCTTCTGCATTTGTCACAGAGTTGTTCATGTGCTGCACCATAAACAAATGCTCATTTCTGTCATCACCCTGTCTACTAGAAGATGCATAGTTTCCTTGTTGCAGTTTTCCATTCATGATGTCATTCTGCTTTTTATAGCAGTCTTTAGCCATATGACCCATTTTACCACAGTAGTAGCATTCAACATTACTGTTTGCATTTTGGCCTCTTTGCCATCCACCACGACCTCTTTGGCTCCCCCTGCCTCTAGAGTTACCACGTCCTCCTCCATAGGACTGGTTTTCTTGAGTTTGCTGCATATTCTGATTTCTACCACGGCCTCCAAATCGGCCTCCTCTACCTCTGCCTCTACCTCTTCCAGCATTTGAGTAGAAGACAGCTTCTTTTGAAGTTCCTCCTGAAGAAGATGCACCACCATTTCTCTGTTCCTCAGAAATTAGAAGAGCAATCAACTCCTCAAAATCAGGAAATCTTTCACGAACTGAAATGGATGTCCGAAACTGTGCATAATCCTTTCCTAGACCATTCAAGGTCACAGAAACTAAATCATCATCTTCCACTGGCGACCCAATGGAAGCAAGTGCATCTGCAATCTTCTTCACCTTCATGTGGTAGTCATTGATGCTCATATTTTCTCTTTGCACATTGTGCAACTCTTGCTTGAGCTGCATTTTCCTGGCTTGCGTATTTGTGCTATACATCTTTGACAGAGTATCCCATGCCTCCTTTGGCGTACTTGCATCCTGAATATGCACAATCATAGAGTCTGAAATACTGATAGACAGCCAGTACATAACTTTCCTGGCTCTCTCATGCCATGCTTTGAATGCCTGCATTTGCTGTTGATTGGGAACATCAAGAAGGACTGGTTCTTCTTCATTTCCTGCAACAAATTCGCAATATCCTTTTCCCATAAGGAAATTCGTCATTCTAAACTTCCATGCTTGGAAGTTGTTCTTGTCAAGCTTTTCTGTTACAATCTGTGAAAGAGAATCAGACGCCATTACAGAATCCTGCAAAAAATTCTGTCACTGCAGAGAACACAACTTCAGCCTCACAAGGGCAAATCTGCAAAACTGGCGAAAGTGGTATTTGACCACACAGTCACTTCCTAGTGACGATTTTGCATAAACAGGCAACAGGGATGATTCTGTAACTCCCAATGTCTCTGCGCACAGGCATACAATGCAATTTCTACAGTAACTTTTCACCGACCTGCAGAACAGTGGTTGCACAGCATAAAACTGGGCCTTTTCCTGAGTGCGTGCAGAAAACTTCCGTCTGCAAAACAGGCCCCGAAATGGCCTCAAATCAAAAAAACAGGGTCGTCTAAAGCTAAAGCTCTCCCCCGCAGCATATACTGCCCTCTTGCTTCACCGCGAAGGGCGTCTCAACCTGAGACAATGCACTCCTGCACTTTCCGGCTGTGCTACCTGCAGAGATCTGCTCCCAAAACAGAAGATGAAAGCAACACTGCTCCTCTTACCAGAACACCGCGAGCTTGGCTTGCTTTCTTGAGCTCCTTACCACGAACAAGGCTCTGATACCATGTCAAGATTGTGGGAGAGAAGGAAGGAGTCTCGCTTGAAGCTTTCTTGCTTGCACAATGGGGGAAGACACACAAGGGTGGAGGCTGAAAACTGTTTTTCTCTTCTTAGTTGTGTAAGCCAAAAGAACTCTAGTACAAAGAAATAGAAGAACCCTATATATGGGTCTCAAACCAAACTCAACTAACTAAGGTGGCATACTAACCGAGCCACGAACTAGAGTAGATAAGGATAGCTATCATGTAGCTATTATTCAGGGGCGGTGTACCAACCGCGTCTGCAACTGACAAGTCGGTGACATAAATACACAACGGTCACCCTGGCGTATCACGAGTGGAGCTCGATATCTCAACAATTCTTGCATTGTTTGGAAAATTACGATTGGTTTTGTTGGTTGATCAAACAACATTCTAAATGCTTTTACATTCAATTGATTGCTGGATTGTCGTTTGGATGATTAGTCCAAGAACTTGTGATTGATGGTAAATTTATGGTAGGGGTTTGTGATGACAAGTTCCCATGGGAATAAAGGAATGTTTTCATTGGAAGATGATTTTAGGGCTGATTGCCTTGAATGTGCTTGATTTCTAAAGGATTTAATTAAGGAAAGGTTCTTTGCACAGGTGGATCACCTCCAAGATTGCACCACTGATCAATCCAAAAAGGGCACTGCTCGATTCATGGACCAAAGGTCTAGTGGTGAAAAGGTCAACTGCGGAAATGGTTTTTTACTCCTAGGCAACTTCAGGTGGAGCTTTGGACACACCTTACCAAGTTTGGAACGGAGTTGAGGACCTCCATGGCCGCAATGTTAGTGGTGTTGGAAGATCCCATTCTAGATAAAGGATGGAATTTGTGGTGCCATGTGATTTGGACCAGTTACTTTTGAAGGGCAAAAGGGATATATAATTTCTCCTATATGGGCAGGAGAGAAAGATTAACCTAAAGATACGTTAAAGAACTTGTTTGAACTTATTTTCCAAAGGATTGCTTGCTCTGTATTCGTGTTTGTACTGTAAATTATGTGAATGAACCCTGTTCCCTAAAAGGCTTAATCAAGGAAGCTGGTTTTAAATGTCACACATAAATCTGACGACCTAATTAAATAACTAAAAAATACCTTTTGAGGGAAGTGGGTGGGTGGAACCCGCGAAGGGTCTGTCCTATGGCAGGGTGGCCCTAGAGAACTGGGAGGTTTCTCACAAGGTTTTACCGACCCTTAGTAATTGTTAGGTTAGAACCCCGATTCATGTTGTTTTAGGGGATCGGAATGGGACCATGCCCTACGATAGAGAGGTTGAGCGGCACATCCCTCTCGTTGTCCATTCTCCTTGAACCAAGTGCGGCATGGATATACTTCGGATTGGGTATCTCTGTGTAAAGTAGGATGTCTAGGAGCCGATGCTAGAATGCTGTCAGGAGACCTTGACCCCTAGGAACCCAGATTTCGCGTCGATCCCACTGGGTTCAGCGAACGAATGTTCCGTTGTGAGGCGGACTCGAGAAACCTTAGGCGACAAAACCTGTAACATTCCATGGGAGTGGCGCGGGTGACGTCACTTAAATTCGACTCTCGATGTATCGCTAAAGACCTACCTGGACAGCATGTCACAGTTGGTATTAGAGCGAAACTTTGTAATGATACGCGATTGATTAATGTATGGTTCATAGACATATCCTAAACAGAATAACCTAAGTGGTATGGCTTGATTATGTGGCACCTTCTGCACCCACGAATACTGACATGTAAGAGAAAAAATTCATTCTCAAGCAGATTAAGGCACCTGAGTTTGGTGGAAAAGGAATAGACGTCGCAGTGGAGGCGGAGATATGGATTGAGTTGATGGATGATTATTTCTCTGCTGCGGGAACTACTTTTGCCAATCAAGTAATGATAGCCAAACTTTAGTTAGTTGGTCAGACTCGGATATATCAAATACAATAAGTTGTTATTTTATAAGACCACGTACTTATGAGTGATTAGAGTGTTGCAACAAATGTGTGATGGGTCCTACCCCATAGGTTTCAGAATGAAATCCCCAGTTCTTCCCAGATGAGGATCTCTAGAGTTCTCTATGGGGGAGAGGATGTAATATCTCCACCCGTCCCCTTCGCATAGGAACCCCCCTTTTTAATTAAAGTCAATGGAAATGTTTTTAATCTCCCTCCCCCTGTCGTTGCCGAACAGGTGGTGGGGGGAAGAAGAATATATAGATGATGACAAGGGAGGAGAAAGACGATGATGATGTGGAGGAAGAAGGCGATGACAATTAAGAAGAAGAGGTACGTGTTGACGATGATGTTGATGGTGGGAGGGTCACATGTGTGCCTCCCCCCTCCCCCCCCCCCAATGTTGATTATATGGTAGCAGGCCAACCCAAACCTGGCCGTCCAAGTGGAGGGGAGGGCCACTGTCACGCCTCGCCCATAATAGCCCACCTTGCGCCCCCCCCCCCCCCCCCCCCCCCCCCCCCCCCCCCCCTTGCAAGGAGGAGGAAGAAAAATGTTTGGCATGCAGAGAGAGAGAGAGAGAGAGAGAGAGAGAGAGAGAGAGAGAGAGAGAGAGAGAGAGAGAGAGAGAGAGAGAGAGAGAGAGAGATTCATATGCTGAAAGCATGGCTCCAAAACGAAGGGTGACACGCACCAATGGTAATCCCGCATCTGACAATAGATCCATTGACCAGGGCATTGCAATTAATTCTTTCTGTGTTAGGATTTCCATAACCATAAATGACCATGCATAGATTTATGCATATGGTGCATTGAGGTTCGCACAAATCCTTGTACCCAAATACAATCATTGCATCCTGGTGCTATGTGACAAAATCATACGTAGCATGAAAATCATATAAGGTTACCTTGAGGGTTATGCACATAGATGGTACATGCATGGGAAAGAGTATATAAAACATACGTCAATGGTACATGAAGTGATCTTGCATTAAAAGTCTTGCATCCATCCTATGAAGGTTTCGCATTAAATAACGGTTAAAGAGTTTACCTTGTGCTGCCAAACCATGAATTGATTACAACTTGCACAATAATTCAAGAATTATTTTACATTGAAAGATAGACTTACATCATGTAAGAGCTTATAATTGTTACAAAATTATCTCACACTCTTTGCCTTAGGAGAAATGAAGATTATTTCAAGTTAAAATTCTACATAGTATTGCGCAAGGGAAAGGGCTAAACGATAAATGCCACTTAGAGAGGAGGCATAAATGCTCTTTCCAGATTGATTATCTCGCATTGAAATGATAGGACTTACATCTTGTACAGTTATAGGAGACCTCATCATATGCCTTAGCCAAAGGAAGGGAGTGTTAAGTAAAATTTTGCATGGTATTGCTCTCACATCCCAAGGGGGAGAGCGGATTTGCGGATGGAAATGTTATCGTGACTATTCTTGCATTGTTTGGAAAAATACAATTGGTTTTGTTGGTTGATCAAACAACATTCTAAATGTTTTTACATTCAATTGATTGCTGAATTGTCGTTTGGATGATTATTCCAAGTACTTGTGATTGATGGTAAATTCATGGTAGGGGTATGTGCGTTGAGATATCGAGCTCCACTCGTGATATGCCAGGGTGACCGTTGTGCATTTATGTCATCGACTTGTTAGCTGCAGATGCGGTTGGTACACTGCCCATGAATAATAGCTAGATGACAGCTATCCTTATCTACTCTAGTTCGTGGCTCAATTAGTATGCCACCTTAGTTAGTTGAGTTTAGTTTGAGACCCATATATAGGGTTCTTCTATTTCTTTGTACTAGAGTTCTTTTGGCTTACACAACTAAGAAGAGGAAAACTGTTTTTCAGCCTCCACCTTTGTGTGTATTCCCCCATTGTGTAAGCGAGAAAGCTACAAGTGAGACTCCTTCCTTCTCTCCCACAATCTTGACATGGTATCAGAGCATTGTTCATGGTAAGGAGCTCAAGAAAGCAAACCAAGTTCGCGGTGTTTTGGTAAGAGGACCAGTATTGCTTTCATTTTTCTGTTTTGGGAGCAAGTCTCTACAGCAGGTAGCACAGCCGGAAAGTGCAAGAGTGCATTGTCTCAGATTGAGACGTCCTTTGCGGTGTAGCAAGAGGGTAGTATATGCTGCGGGTGGGGGCTTTAGCCCTCGATTGCCCTATTTTTTTTATTTGAGGCCATTTCGGGGCCTGTTTTGGAGGTGGAAGTTTTTTGCACGCAGCCAGGAAAAGTCCCAGTTTTTTGCTGTGCGACCACTGTTCTACAGGTCGATGAAAAGTTACCATAGAAATTGCATCGTATGCCTGTGCGCAGAGACATTAGCAGTTAAGAATCATGCTTGTTGCCTGTTGATGCAAAATCATCACTAGGAAGTGACTGTGTGGTCAAATACCACTTTCGTTAGTTTTGCAGATTTGCCCTTGTGAGGCTGAAGTTGTGTTTTTTGCAGTGACAGAATTTTTTGCAGTGTTCTATAATGGCGTCTGATTCTCTTTCACAGATTGTCACTGAAAAGCTTGACAAGAATAACTTCCAAGCATGGAAGTTTAGAATGACGAATTTCCTTATGGAAAAAGGATATTGGGAATTCGTTGCATGAAACGAAGAAGGACCAGTTCTTCCTGATGTTCCCAATCAACAACAAATGCAGGCATTTAAAGGATGGCATGAGAGAGCCAGAAAAGTTATGTACTGGCTGTCTATCAGTATTTCAGACTCTATGATTGTGCATATTCAGGATGCAAGTACGCCAAAGGAGGCATGGGATACTTTGTCAAAAATGTATAGCACAAATACGCAAGCCAGGAAAATGCAGCTCAAGCAAGAGTTGCACAATGTGCAAAGGGAAAGTATGAGCATCAATGACTACCACATGAAGGTGAAGAAGATTGCAGATGCACTTGCTTCCATTGGGTCGCCAGTGGAAGATGATGATTTAGTTTCTGTGACCTTGAATGGTCTAGGAAAGGATTATGCACAGTTCCGAACATCCATTTTCGTCCGTGAAAGATTTCCTGATTTTGAGGAGTTGATTGCTCTTCTAATTTTTGAGGAGCAGAGAAATGGTGGTGCATCTTCTTCAGGAGGAACTTCAAAAGAAGCTGTCTTCTACTCAAATGCTGGAAGAGGTAGAGGTAGAGGTAGAGGAGGCTGATTTGGAGGCCGTGGTAGAAATCAGAATATCAAACTCAAGAAAACCAGTCCTATGGAGGAGGACGTGGTAACTCTAGAGGCAGGGGGAGCCAAAGAGGTCGTGGTGGATGGCAAAGAGGCCAAAATGCAAACAACAATGTTGAATGCTACTACTGTGGTAAAATGGGTCATATGGCTAAAGACTGCTATAAAAAGCAGAATGACATCATGAATGAAAAATTGCAACAAGGGAATTATGCATCTTCTAGTAGACAGGGTGATGACAGAAATGAGCATTTGTTTATGGTGCAGCACATGACCAATTCTGTGACAAGTGCAGAAGAAAGCAACGATGTATGGTATGTTGACTCAGGTGCATCAAACCACATGACAGGTCATGCAGAATGGATGCAGGATGCAAGGAAAGTGGAAAAACCAGGATTTGTGGAGACTGATGATGATACTGCACATCCTATTGTGCAGATTGGAAAAATTCCTTTGTCTATGCAGGATGGGAAAAAGAAATACCTGTCGGATGTATTTCATGTCCCGAATATCACCAATAACCTAGTTTCTGTTGGTCAAATGGTTGAGCAGGGCTTGCAGGTCAGATTTAATTTTCATGGATGCTTTGTTGAGGATATGAAAAATAAAGGTCGCTTGATAGCAAAAGGAAAGAAGAAGGGAATAATGTTTACGTTGGATGCAGACATGCCTGAATTGAGTGCAACAATGTTTGTACATGGGACCGGTGTAGTTGCAGATATTGATATCTGGCATAAACACATTGGTCATGTTAATGTATAGTGACTTAAATCAATGCAAGCCCAAAATATTGCTGCAGGATTGCCTAAATTCAAGGTTGCAGAAATGCATAAGGTATGTGAAGTCTGTCAATTTGAAAAACAGGCAAGGAAACCATTTCCTAGACATGTTCAAGAGAGTAAGAAGCCATTGGAATTAATCCACTCTGATGTGTGGACTACTAAAGCTGCATCTATTGGAGGCTATCATTATTTTGTCACTTTTATTGATGACTATAGCAGAAAAGTTTGGGTGTATTTTATGAAAAAGAAAAGTGAAGTTTTTGGGCATTTCAAAACTCTTAAAGCTATGGTTGAAAAAGAAATAGGCCTGCAAATAAAATGCCTAAGGTCAGATGGAGGGGGAGAGTACCTCTCAAATGAGTTTGCAAGGTTCTTGTAGGAGCATGGCATAAAGCAGCAATATTCATGTAGTCATACCCCACAACAAAATGGAATTGCAGAAAGAAAAAATAGGCATATTGGAGAGGTATCTTGTGCCATGCTCAATGAAAAAGACCTGCCAGATTTTTACTGGGCTGAGGCAGTTGCTATAGCAGTCTACATAATGAACAGGACTCCCACTGTAGCAATACATGGCATGACTCCAGAGAAGAGGTATACTGGTAGGAAACCAGATATTTCTCATTTGAAAATTTTTGGTTGCATTGCCTATGTTCATGTGCCAGATGAGTTGAGATCCAAGTTTGATCCAAAAGCTGAGAAGTGCATCTTTATTGGTTACTCTCTGCAGCAAAAAGGGTATAGATGCTATAACCCTTCTACTCGTAAGTTTACAGTGAGCAGAGATGTTGTTTTTGATGAGATGAGTAGCTGGTATAAATCAGTAAATGTGATTGATAATGTAGATGCACAAAATGGTAATGCTGCACAGAATTCATAGTAGCAGTCACAAGATATTAGTGGACCTGGAGCGTCCTCTAGCAGTGGTTCACATTCTTCGCCATGGATAGGCAGATTGAGATCAAGAGAATCTTCTCAAAGCAATGCAGATAGTGGTATACAGGTATCACGAAAAGGAAAAGAGAAGGTAGATCAGCCCATGTTTGATGTGAATGCAGGTCACTCTTATGTGGATGGTGAATCCAATGGCTCAGAACAGAGCATTGATGATGAGTTGGGTATTCCTTCTATTGTTACACATGGAGTAAGGAAGACCAAGGATGTTTTGAGAGCACCTGGGAGTGAACCTACTTTGGGCAGGTCTACCAGAGCTAGGTATCCTGTGGATAGGCTGAAATATGATGGATTTACAGCCATTCACTATGCCCATATGGTCAAAGTGATACAGGAATCAGAACCCACTTCTTTTGAGCAAGCCATGGGAAAAGAAAAATGGGAGAAAGCCATGGATGAAGAAATGGATGCCTTGGAAGCAAATGCTACATGGGAATTGGTACCTTTGCCTAAAGATAAGAATGCAATTGGTTGTAAGTGGGTTTATAAGGTGAAACACAATGCAGATGGTTCTATGAATAGATACAAGGCAAGATTAGTAGTCAAGGGGTATGCACAAACATATGGCATTGATTATGAAGAAACATTCAGTCCGGTTGCAAGGATGGCAACCGTAAGAGCAGTCATTGCTATGACTGCATCAAAGGGATGGTCTTTACATCAGATGGATGTAAAGAATGCCTTCTTGCATGGTGATTTGCAAGAAGAGGTCTATATGGAGTAGCCACCAGGTTATGTGCATGCTGTTTATCCTGAGTTTGTTTACAGGTTGAAGAAAGCCTTGTATGGCTTGAAGCAAGCACCTAGAGCATGGTCTGACAAGATAGGAAAGTATCTTGTCACTATTGGCTTTCAGATTTCCAAGGCAGATTTCTCACTTTATGTGAGAAAAACAGAGAAAGGTATTATGCTACTTGTCATTTATGTTGATGATTTGATTATGACAGGTGACAGTGATGAAGATATCCTTCATGTGAAAATGCTATTGAAGCAGAAGTTTGAGATGAAGGATTTGGGAGAGCCGCATTATTTCTTGGGCATTGAGGTGATTAGATCACCAAGTCGGATACGGCTCTTGCAGATGCAGTATGGATTGGACATGCTGTCCAAATATGGGATGATAGGCTGTAAGCCTATTTTAGTTCCTTTGGAGCAGAATGTGAAGCTGAGCGTAGATGTTGGTGAGCTTTTGGAAGACCCTACTATGTGTACAGACGCATAGTAGGAAGTTTGATTTATATGACTATTACCAGGCCAGATTTGAGCTATGCTGTTGGATTGGTAGGTCAGTTTATGCAGGCTCCAAGGAAACCGCATTTGGATGCGGCTAGACGCATACTCAGGTATGTGAAGTCCACATTGCAGTATGGACTACTTTATGAGACTGGGGTTCAGATACAGTTGCATGGATACACTGATGCTGATTGGGCTAGTAGTATTTCTGATAGACGATCTACTAGTGGATATGTGTTCTCTTTTGGGAGTGCTGCAGTCACTTGGAGTAGCAAGAAACAGCCTACAGTTGCCTTGTCAAGCACAGAGGCTGAGTACAGGGGCGCAGCAATGGCTGCATGTGAGGTAGCTTGGTTGCATAAGCTACTTTATGATATGTATCAGCCTACAGATGGGCCAGTTGTCATTTATTGTGACAACATGAGTAGTATACACTTGGCAAATAACCCAGTCTATCATGATAGAACAAAACACATTGAGGTGCATTATCACTATGTGCGGGACAGGGTTTTACTAGGTCTTATTGATCTAGTTTATGTCAGCACAGAGGATCAGGTAGCTGACATATTTACGAAGGCATTGGGCACAGAGAAGTTGCGCAAGTTCAGAGACCTGCTTGGTGTGCAGGAATTGGGATTGAGCTCGAGGGGGAGTGTTGAGATATCAAGCTCCACTCGTGATATGCAAGGGTGACCGTTGTGCATTTATGTCACCGACTTGTTAGCTGCAGATGCGGTTGGTACATCGCCCATGAATAATAGCTAGATGACAACTATCCTTATCTACTCTAGTTCGTGGCTCAGTTAGTATGCCACCTTAGTTAGTTGAGTTTGGTTTGAGACCCATATATAGGGTTCTTCTATTTCTTTGTACTAGAGTTCTTTTGGCTTACACAACTAAGAAGAGGAAAACTGTTTTTTCAGCCTCCACCTTTGTGTGTATTCCCCCATTGTGTAAGCGAGAAAGCTACAAGTGAGACTCCTTCCTTCTCTCCCACAATCTTGACAATGTGATGATAAGTTCCCATGGAAATAAAGGAATGTTTTTATTGGAAGATGATTTTAGGGCTTACCTTGCAAGCATTCTTTGAGAGTCATCCCATGAACTGTAGTTATGGGAGTTTTGTTTATAATAGAGACAACAATATGAACAACTTTAGGCCAAATATATTATATCAAGTTCTTTTTAGCCATCAATGCCCATGCAACTTTTGCATTACACATTTTTTACTTTCTGCAACCCCATTTTGCTATGGAGGATACTTGCAAGTAAACCATCTCTTTATCCCATTTTGCTATGGAGGATACCTGCAAAATAAATCATCTATTTATCCCATGAGACCTCAAAAAGTCACTGAACTCATTAGAGAGGTACTCTCCCTCTCCATCTAACCTCAAGCATTAACTTTCAAACCTATTTCTATTTTAAAAAAAGCCATCAAACACTTCACTCTTTTCCTTTATGAAATACACCCACATCTTTCTTTACAATCATCAATAAATGTGGGAAAATATTTATTGCTACCAAGAGATATGTTTTGTGTAGGCCTCTATACATCTATATGTACAATATCAAGTATATTCCTAGTCACATCTCTATCATGTGGAAAGATTGTCTTACTTGCTTACCAAATTGATATGCTTCACACACTTTATGGAATTTTGTAACTCTAAAAGCATGCAATCCTATAACTAACCCTTTGGACCACATTAATTTTAGCCTTTACACATTTGCATGTCCAATATATTTGTGTCATATTTCAGTGTTTGCAACCACTCCTTTGTCTTTAGCATACATAGAAGTATTCATAAAAGGAATTTCAATATCTAAAGTGAACATACAGCCAACTCTACTTCTCGTTGTGACCAGTATCCACTTATCATTAAAGTCTTCCACAAAATAACATTTTGCATTAAATCAAACCTGCAACCCTTGCTCTATCATTTGCCCAACAGGCACTAAATTCTTTGTGATGGATGGCACATATAATACATCTGATAGACTATTTGTTTGACCATCACACAATGATTAGGAAAATTTTCTGTAAAATATTACACGGCGCAGCGAACAGAATCTGAGAAAGAGATAGAGAGTACACAACAGATAAGAGGGGAATCAGTAAATTCTTTAACTCCAAACAACTGATACAAAGATAGCTCTGTCCACCCGTGCGCTTCCACTGTGTGAAGCTTAGATGGCGATCTAGACAGAAGATAGGTGAAGAGCTTAAGGCTAGCTGGAACAACAACTCTGACTGGGTGAAAGATGAGTGAATGATGGCTGTGAAGGGGTTTAGCTTTTATAGCCCGCGAAGGTCGTTAGGTCGGCGACCTACCATATGAGCCTCCACTAGTCGGCCAGGGAATATTCCAGGGAATATTCCCTTTACCATCGGGCCGGGGGCGCTGCCCGCGGACCCCCGCCAGGGGGGCCGCTGGCCCCCCTGGGACCCCCCCAGCCAGGGGCCGCTTCCTCGGCCCCCGGACCCCACAATAGGGGCCCCTTTTAACTCCCTTACCATGCAACTCAATGCAATGTGCCTCGAGTTGCTACCAGCTTAACCACTCCGTCTAACCCAAAGATTAGACCCACAATGGTCACCTTTTTGCCATCCGATCACATAGACCTCATCTGATATACAAGTCAGGACTCCACCAATGTCCGGCCTCACACTTGGCTTCTCCTCATAATGGGGGCCTTACAACTTTGAGCATCCATGGATCATTGGTAGCACCTAATGAGGGTGGGGCACGGATCATATCCAACATTTTCAATGCGTGAAATTGGGTGGCACGAATCATCACACGTCTTCATATAACCTAGATTTTGCAAATCTTGCATCTCTCCAAACCATTCAACATAGGTTGTCATATAATGAGATGTACCTTAATCAACATACCATACATCATCATATATGCCTTTCTTATAACAAAATTCATCATATGCTATATAACAAACATATGCTCATTTTTATCTTCATTCTATTGTAAAGATGATGCATAATTTCCTTGCTGTAATTTACCACTGTGGATATCCTTCCTAGCATAACATTGGGATGCAATATGACCTATTTTTCCACAATAATAACAAATAATACCAGAATGGTTTGAATCTCTATTTTGCCATCCACCTCTTCCTTTAAGGCTCCATCTATCTCTAAAGTTGCCATGGCCTCTTGAACCTTTATTTTGCCATCCATCTCCTCCTTTAAGGCTCCCTCTCCCTCTAAAGTTGCCATGGCCTCTTAAAACTTGCATTTCACCAAAATGTTGACTTAGTTTATTTTGCTAGTTATCACCAACACATCTCATGTCATGATCTTTTGTTGAAGAGGATCTGCCATGTCCTCTTCTTGAACTTGAATAAAATGCTTAGACTTGTTCGCCACTTCTTTTCGATGATTCACTTTGTACGTTGATCAACTCATTAAATTTTGAAAATGGCTTCCATATATATACACAAGCGACAAATCATTTTTAGGCCTTCTCATTATTAAGGCTACCAAAGTAGATGAAACCAATTCATCATCATCAATGATTGCATTAATAGCTGCTAAGTCATTTACAATGCTTCTGACTTTCAATACATATTTATAAACATCTTCTCTTTTTTCAAGTATTCAACTCTTCCTTTAGTTAAATCTTCCGTACCTTTATATTTACTGGAAATATGTTCTCAAAAATTGTCCAAGCCATATATAAAGTTTTTACATTTCTGATATGTCTCAACATAGTATTATAAATTATTACAGATAGCTAATACATCACCTTTTTGTCTTTTACATTTCATTCTTTCCACGCCTTTAAGTCTTCTATAGTTGCAGGATTACTTTGCTCTAGGCCATTTTCTTCACCTGAAACAAACTCATAGAGACATTTTCCAATAAGAAATTTTGTCACACGAAACTTCCATGATGGATAGTTGTTCTTGTCTAGCCTTTCAATGATGGGATTTCCACTGTTCTCTATCATTATTGCAAAATTGATACAAAATAGCAAGCAAATATTCTGTAACTTTTTACAATAAGTATATAGCAATACACAAGTAGCCTTTTTCATCGACTGCTTAACAGTAAATGTAATTTGCAATGTGTTAGTAGATAAAAATTGTGTTTGCTTCTAAGAAAACACCTCAAAAATTATAGATTCAAAATTTATAACTTGTGCATCCACTATCGGTTAACACAATTCAAATAGTAGTATATCTTAAAACTATTGTTTGCAATCTTATGGGTTTGAAATGGGGCTCGAAACAGCCTCAAATGGCCAAAACGGCTTTGCTCACACACCAAATCTCACAATAATATGAGATTTTTGCTTTGCCCTACATCCAATACCTTCACATGCACTATCCAAGAGAAAGAGTGAAAGAATGGGACAGCTTCTTACCCATTCCTTGCTTGCTTGAATCCTTGCTTCTTCTCTTGTACTTGAACATTCAAAGCCATCCTCTCTTAGTGGTGTTGCTCGGATTCCATGTCGCAAATCACGTGGTGTGGGGACTTGTTTGAGCTACTCCACCAAACACACACCATACACACACAAGAGGAAGCTCACTCAAAAACACAAGAAGAGAGATGGATGCCAAAATATTTTCTTGATGTTTTTTTCTTCTTCTTTCACACATAATGTAATGCATACAAAGTATAAATAAGATAAAACATAAAGAAAAGTAGCCTACTAAGTCAAATATTGCATAATTGACTATACTGACTCGATTTGTGCTATAACTATGCCAAGTTGTAGGTAGGTGCAATAAACCAAATATAATAAGTGATAATTCAGTGGCTATGTGAGGATCATAATAAGCATTCAGGTGCTAAGTTTAGATGTACAAACCTATCTAACCATGTGGTCCATCATCACAGAAAAAATTTTGTCTAACGACTGAGCGCCTTCCATGCACCCATATTTCCCAAACAAGAGGGATCTGGTAAAATTGCCCCGCTAGGCACACTGTCATTTTGTGCCACTTTATATCAGACGATTGCAAGGGTAAAAGAATATGGTCTAGCCATATTGAGCGAAAAGACGAAGAAAACCCCTTAAGGTTTGCCGATGAGGGCCACTTACCTCAAGGCCTATTCGAAGTGGGTATCTACTACTCGTGGATTGAGAGCCGTAATAGTACATTACTATTATTAACTCACCCCAGTGGGCCTTAAGGGGTACTTCATGAAATCTATCAATGGGCATGTTAGGTTACCTTTGTGTTTTTTTCATTTCTATAACGTATGGCTTTGACACAGAATGAAAGAAACCTATAGACACCACATCCTTTTCGTCCGTCTTTTTCTCCTTATTGCTTTGCTTTGAATGAGGAAGGAGGGCTTGCATCTTCATATAATTCTTCTTTGGGACTAGATGGACCATGTGGCCACTGTCAAAGTTGTAATGGCTATCTTCTTGTATCACTCCATTTTCTCTTTTTGAATGCTCATGCCATATTCTATAATATGTATGGGTGGATCTCCCTTTAATTGTGAAGATTTTTCCCTCTCTAGAGGTCGGCTCATTTTCTTCCTTGGCTGTCCGGCTATATCAAGAGGACACTTCATTTCAAAGGGCCCTTTTCTAATGTTAGGATTATTCATTTGACCCTCCCCTTTTCATACATTTGTATTAGGAATATTTTGGCACACGCCTTTCTTACGAGAACATAGCAGCAGAGGAATTAGAGGGGGGGGACTCCTCATATAGTCTTGAATTAAAACCTACAGTAGGAAGCTAGTTGCGAATTGTGAGATTTTCATAATAGATGCCCTTTGCCCCCCAGTAGTTGTGCGCCTTGGGCTAGCGCGACGCCAAACCATTCTTAATAAGGTGGTTGAATGCTTGAATGCGTATATATGAAATATTAGACATTACACATTATTGTTTATATAATAAATAGGCTGTCTTTAAAGGAAGTACAACGGCTAGTTCTTCTACTATAAAAGTAGTAATCCAATGCTTAGCGTGCCATTTTCTTAAAGATTCTAGTCTAAGACGGTTAGAGTCTAAAGACATATTATTAGAGGTGTTCTTCTCATATGTATTATGAGGCATCATAAATCTCTCCCCTCGTTCCCCTATAAGGAACATATTCATTGTTGGTGTGCTAATTATTGCATCTTGCTATAATAGCTAATAGGGTACCTTGTCCTAACTAACAGAGAGGGGGGACATGCCTAGTTGATGTAGATAATATCAATTTATCAATCCAATTAAGAGAGGCCCTTGAAGAAGAGAGAGGACTTAGCCTAGAGAGTACGCCGTTTGGCGGTTTACACATATGGGGGAAAAAGAGAGGAATATATCCCCAAACAGGCCTCTATTTAGCTGGATTTAGCATTGAATACTTTTGGCAAGGGAGAATTACTATACTAGGTCCTGGGAGAAACCTACTAAAATGGACCCCCCTCGGATAGGTGGTGTTGGGGGTAAAGGCGCCTCTGCCTAGCCGCCCGTGTATTACTACACTGACAGTCACCGCCACTGCACACAGCAGGTGGTGGGCACCCGTCTTCGTCACTTTATTCTTTATTCTTTTAGTGACAGTTTGAATAAAGGTAGGCCCGGTCACACATTGTGACTGTTGGAGTTCCCATTTCTTGTCTCTCTCTTTCTTGCTCTTGCTCTCCCGCCATAGCTCTGGAGTGCAAGCTTCGATCCTTCTCACCTTTCAAGTGGTATTAGAGCTCGGTTTCCCGACTCTTGAGCTTGGTTCGTGGCATTCTCAGCTTCCCATCGACTCCCCATTCGCATTGGGTCTCCTTCCTGACAACCTCTCGTCACTCCCTGGCTTCCCGAGCACCTTCCCGACCCCTTTGGGTATCCTCAAGGCATTCACACAGAGGTATTGCTTCACTCTTTACAGGGTTTACCTCAGTTTTCAGATCTGGAAGAATACAGGGCAGCCATTACACTCCTAGCTCTCGTTTCATATGTGGGCTGCTCTCCCCTTGCTGGAGCTTGTTTAAGGCCTTCCTTGGCTTTAACCGGACCCCTCCAAAGCTTGGCCACCATTTTTTGCAGCCCCAGGACCAGCATTTACAGTTGGCGCAATCACACAGCCCTCCCATATGTGTCTTCAGCATTGAAAGTCACAACAACAGCTCTCCCTCTCCTTTGGGACTTGATTTTGGCTCATTTGGAGCCCTCGGGCACTTGGCATTGAGCATTGACACTTGCATTTGACTTGGGTGATGTTTTGGGTCTGATTTGCACAGTCCTAGGACTGTTTACAGTAGCTCATAGACATTACACAGTAGTGTTACCCTGACATTTGATGCTACAGCTTGTTTGGCATTGTCATTTTGATGCCCGGTTGGTCTCGTTTGATGCCCGGATGTTAGGGGAATGTATGCCTATTGTTTGTCAACCATTTGGAGCTGATTTTGGTGCTGAAATTCTCAGTTTTGAACAGTAAATCACTGCTGTACACAATTGAGCTGAAGTCATTTTACTCATGTATACTTATGCCTATGCTTTTCGGGCTATGTTTCAGGCATATATGGTGATGTATTGACACTTGGGGCTCGACATAGAGCTTGGTTTTGATTCGAGATCATTGGTTGAGCTTGAGCTCACTTTGCAAAGCATTTGGATACTCCGTCTTGGATGTACTTATGGCATATATATTGCTTATGTCTGACCGGTCTTGACATGCTTAGCCTATGCCATTACTACGTGCTAGTTACATTGTTTGGAGCCTATTGCTACTGGAGCTCGGACCTTGGATTCCCGGAGCTTACTTGAGCTATTTATTGGCTTGCCAGAGTTGTATCTTGGGATGTACTTGATGTCTTACATGGTTATGGATGCTACATACGAATGCTCTACTGCCTACATGTCGGGGATGTACCATTGATGCTTGATCTTGGACACTTGTCACTAGTGCTTGTACATGATTTGTTCGAGATTTGTTGCTTGATATTTACGGATTTTGTGCCAGCGGGAGCATCTTTGGATGCTTGACAGCCATTGAGTAGGTGGTCTATGCTCTTTGAGCTTTTGAGACTATTTGGGATATTTTACCCTTCAGGATGATGCATGGTTCATATGTCTTGGTTCCTCTGATGCTTATGAGCTGACTCTTTTCTTTGGGTCCCTCTCTTTGTGAGTTGACACCTACTTGTGTCAAGTCTTGGTAGTGGTAGGAAACCTTTGCCCCGTTGACTGGGGGGTGTGCCTACTCACTGGTAGATGTTTGTATGACATGTTTGGGTGTTGGATTCATGCTTATCGACTGTCATATGCCTATGTTATGCCCACATGATGCCGGCTTTGGTCTTGGCAGTATCTGATTGACATGGGATTCAATTTTGGCACTGTTAGCTCTCATTTACTGAAATTTGTAATTTATTACAGCAAGCATATATGTATGGACTGACATGGATTTTTCATGCTGAAATATTCTGAAATGATGAACTTTCACTAGTACTTGGTGGGTAGCAACTTTGGTTACACTTTTCTCACCATTTTCTCTCGATTTTGGTGATTTTTTGGTCATTTTCTGCAGTAAACTGCAAGCAGTTTTGAATTGTCTACAGTCTTCTAGCCTATGGCGAGTTCGTCCATTGAACACACTATTTTCAACATCACTAAGCTTGATGGTACGAATTACTCTTATTGGAAGAGCCAAATTTGGCAAGTGTTGGTGCAAAAATCATAGATCAAACCTTTGAGGTTGAGCGGGCATCCACCTGCAACTATGCCAGATGAGGAATGACTTGAGCTTGATGAGTTATGCAAGTCCACTATTGTATTATCTCTCACATAATAGGTTCATTACAATGTATTTGAGGAAGAAACAGAGTGCATGGAAGTTGTGGGATAAAATCAAGAATCTCTATGACAAGAAAAGTCCAGCGAGTTAGATGTATTGGTGGCTGAAGCAGCTTATGGATCTGCGCATGAAGGAGAATGTGACCATGTCTGCTCACTTGAGCCAGTTCCATGCTATACTCAAGAATTGGCTTCGCAGGACATCACTTTTGCAGAGGATGTCACTCCTCTTTTCTTGCTTGGTACTCTTAATGAGTCATGGGATGTATTCCGCACTGCATTATGTGCCTCTACTGCTACCTTGAAATTATTTGATGTTGAGAGTGCTCTTCTGTAGGAAGAGGTTAATCGTAAGAATTTGGATGCCTCTCGTGTGTCGCATGCTATGATAGTTAGAGGCAGGAATGATGGATATGGAAAGCATGGCAGTGGCTGTGGCTGTGGCTGTGGACAGGATTCTCAGAAATCTCGGTCCAAGTCTCGTGGAAAGTCACGTAGCAAATCCCGTGGCAGGAATGCAGGTGTTACTTGTCATCATTGTGGGAAAAAGGGCCATATTAGGCCACAATGCCATGAACTGCGCAATGAAAGCCGCAAAGATAAGGGGAAAGACAAAGTGTAGGATAAGTCTTTTGATTGTAGCATAGTGCCTGCAAAGTCCAGTGTTAAAATTGAAGAGATCAATGTTATGCAGCTTGAGGATGTTGATGATGATGATTATATCCTTGCAGCTTCTTCTAGTGCTTTGTAGATGATAGAGATACACTCTATGTATAAACAGTGTTGGCTCTTGGACTTAGGTGCGTCCTTTCATGTGACACCTTGCCGAGAGTGGTTTCATTCATACCGTACTGTTTCGAGCTCTGTGCGCTTGGGTGATGATAGCTCTCTTGATATTGTGGGCATTGGTGCTGTTAGGCTGCAGTTTCCTTCTAGCAGCAATTTTGTTATGCATGATGTACGTCATGTACGTGCTTTGACACGCAGTCTCATGTCAGATGGACAGCTTGATGACGCATGATATCATGTATGTTTTGGAGACTCTGTATGGAAGATCACTCGTGGCAGACTTGTGATTGCGAGAGGTGCTAAGGCTAGCAGCCTCTATCCCTTGATTGTATCAGCTTCTTCCCTTGATCATGTTTTGTCTGTGGGTTCTATCCCACATGTATCTCTTTGGCATGCCCATTTGGGCCATATGTCTTTGAAGAGAATGAAAATGCTTTCTAGTTTGCAGTACTTACTGCCCCTTGATTATGCATGTTTTGATTCATGTGAGCATTGTCTTTATGGCAAGCAGACTAGGTCTACGCATAAGAAGTCTGGTAGACCACACATGGGTGAGCCCTTGGCATTGGTACATTCGGATGTCTATGGGCCCATGCCTTGTTAGTCTATGGGTGGTGCCAAGTATTTTGTTACTTTCATAGATGATTTTTCACGAAAAGTTTAGGCTTATCCCATTAAGCTGAAATTTGATGTCTTGGCTGTGTTTCAGAGATGGCTTGCATTAGTTGAGAACCAGTCTGGGTATAGGCTAAAATGCCTAAGGATAGATAATGGGGGTGTGTATGTCTCACGTGCTTTTGAGCAGCTATGTGATGAGAGGGGTATTAAGCGTCAGTTGACTGCCCCCTATACCTCCCCCAGAATGGTTTGGCTAAGCGGATGAATCGAACCATCTAGGAGCGTGTACACAGTATGCTTAGCCATGCAGGCCTACCACAGAGCTTTTGGGCTGAGGCAGTTAGTACAGCTATGCATGTCATAAACAGATCACCTTCTAGTGGTTTGGATTTCCAGGTTGCAGAGGAGGTATGGAATGGAAAAGCTCCCTCTTATGCGCATCTCCATGTCTTTGGATGTGAGGCATTTTGCCATGTGCCCAGGGACAAGAGAAGTAAGCTGGATGCTAAGAGTGTCAAATGCATTTTCCTTGGTTATGGGGATGCATGCAAGATGGGTTGCCATCTCTGGGATTCGCAAGTGCGGAAAGTCATCCGCAATCATGATGTAGTCTTCCATGAAGACAAGATGCGAGAGTTGTTGAGATCCACAGGGTCATATTTTACGAGGAGCTGAGAGCTCCCGCATAGCCAGTTGGACAGCCTACAGCTGCAGCAGATGCTCATGGTTAGGGTGTTGGACAGGCAGCTGGGCAGGCAACAGAGCCTGCCGTGAGATGGGGTCTACTGGAGACACACATCTACCTGATAGATTTCAGCCCTTGATGCATTATGTCTTGGTTACAGATGTAGGAGAGTCTTTCACTTATGATGAGGCTATGTGCAGGGGTGACAGTCACTCCTGGGAGAGGGCTATGCAGTCTGAGATAGACTCCTTGCATAAGAATGACACTTGGGATTTGGTTTCCTTGCCTACAGGTAAGAAGGCTTTGCCATGCAAGTGGGTGTACAAGCTGAAAAGTACCCCTGGACACCCCAAGCCGGCATACACACAAGGCTAGATTGGTAGCATAGGGTTTTAAGCAGGAGCATGGTGTGGACTTTTGATGAGGTCTTTTCTCCTGTGGTTAAGATGACCACCCTGCGCTTAGTCTTGGCTTTGGTTGCTCAGCTTGACTTGGTATACTAGATGGATGTCAAGATGGCTTTCTTACATGGGGACTTGCATGATGAGATTTATATGGAGCAGCCTAAGGGCTTTGCAGAACCTGGCAAGAAGCACCTAGTGTGCAAATTGAAGAAAACACTTTATGGCTTGAAGCAGGAACCTAGGGAGTGGTATCATAAGTTTGATGCCTTTATGCAGTCACAGGGCTACAGCAGGAGTGCTATGGATCCGTGTCTTTACAGAAGAAAGCCCGTGATGGTTCTTTATTGATTTTGGTCCTCTATGTGGATGATATGCTGATAGCACGGAAAGCTCATGATGAGCTAGATGCTCTTAAGGCTCAGCTCAAGAAGAGCTTTGAGATGAAAGATCTGGGACATGCTGCTCACATACTTCGTATGCGCATTAGATGCGACAGACATCAAGGACTCCTCTACTTGCCACAGAGGGAGTACATTCATAAAGTCCTTGAGTGCTTCCACATGCAGGATGTAAAGCCTATTGGCTGTCCATTGCCTTCTTATGTGAAGGTATCATAGGCTGATTGTCCGTAGACAGATGAGCAGAGGGCCGAGATGGCCAAGATTCCCTATGCATCCGCAGTGGGTAGTCTTATGTATACCATGATAGCCACTCGTCTAGATATTGCCTTTGTAGTTGGTGTTGTGGCATGCTATATAGCTACACCTGGCTAGAAGCATTGGGATGCCGTGAAGGGTATCATGAGGTACCTGAAGGCACTATAGATATATGCATATGCTATGGCAGCCACGATATAGGAGTCGTGGGGTACACTGACTCTGATTATGCAGGACATACAGATAGTAGGAAGTCCACTTCTGGCTATGTATTCACATATGCTAGAGGTGCTGTTTCTTGGATGTCCAGGGTGTAGAAATGCACGGCCCTTTCTACTACAGAGGCCGAGTATGTTGCAGTCACCACTGAGGCTTGCAGGGAGGCCATTTGTTTGGGTCGTTTGGTTGCTGACCTTGGTATTGATGCTATCCCTACAATGCATTCGGATTCTATGAGTGCTATTCAGTTAGCCAAGAATCCAGTCTTTCATGCGAATATGAAACACATTGAGGTGAGGTATCACTTCATACGTGGGGTCGTTGAGGACAAGTTTGTTGATCTTGTCAAGATCTCGACTTACTAGAATCTTGCAGATCTGCTCATGAAAAGCCTCTCTACAGAGCGCTTTGCCTTTCTTAGGAGGTTAATGGGCGTGGGATGAGATGATGTCTTTCCTCATCCTATTGTACATGTGTACATGTTGTACTGTCTTTTTTTTTTCTTTTCACTCCTCACTAGGGCAGATTTTCCTTTAAGTGGGAGGTTGTTGGGGGTAAAGACGCCTTTGCCTAGCCGCCCGTGTATTACTACACTGACGGTCTCACTACCATTGCACACTGTAGGTGGCAGGCGCCCATCACTGTCACTTTATTCTTTATTCTTTTAGTGACAGTTTGAATAAAGGAAGGCCCGATCACACATTGTGACTGTTGGAGTTCCCATTTCTTGTCTCTCTCTTTCTTGCTCTTTCTCTCTCGCCATAGCTCTCGAGTGCAAGCTGCTTCGATCCTTCTCACCTTTCAAGTGGGGGACATTCCATCACCATTGCAGCCCACAAAGAAGAATAACGCCCCTGAAATACGGGGTATCATTCCCTTAGGCGAAAGATGGAACACCCTCTATGAGTAGATAAAGGGAAATAAAGGCCTTACTAAAGAAACCATGTTGCTTCAATCTCGCTTTATACCTTTCATTTGGAGAAGTGCTCAACGACTCTCTAAGATCCCTGGGATATAGGGATATCGTCATAAAAAAGAAGATGAATGGAAGAATGGTAAAAGGCATCAGTCTAGAAGAGGGGGAACCTATCAAAAGAAGCCTGCAATTCGACACTGTGAAGTATTTGATGGACGTGGAGCCCTGGGAAGGGTTCCTTGATGAATTACCATAAGGGGAGGGTAGAAAGGACGACAATGACGATGATGACAAGAATGACAACTATGATGACCATGACGACTATGATGATCATGATGACTATGACAACTATGATGACTATGACGACCTTAGGATATCCGACGGGACTCTCTGTACAAAAAAAAATCAAACGACATTAAGTAATCGCTTTGAAGGGGACCAAAAAGGAGGGTAGGAAGAGCGGGACAACAGGCTATTAGGGCTAGAGGAAAGAACAGGTATGACAAAGGACGATAGGATTATTAAGAAAACAAGGGATAGAGGGAGCCTTTCCTTTCTAATTGAAGAAAATGTGGGATCTTTGACAGGGCCAGAAGCCCAGAAAACCGAAGAATTTCTATCAAATTATCCATGGTTAAAGGACGCACTGGTAGACCAACAGGAGGATTGGACCACAGAATGTATAATAGAGGAAGCCAAAATCATAGTACAAGAGGATACCTCTATCGTAGAGGAGGTAGAGAAGGTATATAAGTCCGTAGAAAAAGGGCATACTATGAGCATTCAACTACCATCTACAATGCGTCTCTCAACCACCATGGAGGGGGTAAACTACCCTTTGGCTCCAGCATTAGAGCAATCTATTGAACAATTAAAGCTATATCTCAAATGCAATTTCAAGGCCTTTTTGACCTAATAAATAGGGCACAATTCCCAATAGTGGACACTTCTTATATGCTATTTAGGCTATTTAGGAGGTAGGGCAGCACCTATTTTAATAGTCGATGCCCTGTAAAGAGACTATTTGCCATCTCTCACACTCAATTGACGGGATATCCAAGGCTAATTCAATAATGCTTGTTATAAAAAAGTAAAGTCTATTTAAAAACCCTATAAATTGTCTCATTAGGTTATCCTTGCTATATTTTTCTAGGTACCAACAAAAGGAAATTTGCTATTTCTTAGGACAGTTTAATGTTAAGAAAAGATTGGATGGAATCTAAAAAAGAAAATCTGAAGAACAACTTAGACCCTCCCAGTCTATCGTATTATCTACAAACCCCCAAAAATTGAAATGGAGGAATATTGCATATTTTTCATAAAGTTTATGCAATGGTATCACTTATGTTGGGTAAGTTACCCCTAAGGGAGAAATTCATGCCTTGCATAACAAAGTTGAATGAGATGTACTCAACACTTCTTTATGGGGAGGAGAATCCTCATTAGATTGTAAGGTTACCTTAGGTTAAGGTCTACCTTGGCTATGTGAAGCTGTGAGCTGCACGATGGTGTGATTGTCATTGCATCACTATATATTTGAAAGGATTGTTTGTGCTTGCTAGAATCTAGATCTCTGATTAAAAACATTGATAAACATGATAAAAGGAAAGATTGCGCTAGGCTACCCCCAAGCTAGCTGTGAGACCCTACTCTAAGGGGGTCATGGTTATCTAGACTAGCTCTGCAGTAGAAAGGTCTATATATAGGGATAGTCTCGAGTAGTAGAAAATGTGGATGCCATGGGGGACTCTGGTTGTAAATTCTGCATTACTCCTAGAATCTGACGAGCCTCTTCGTGACCCAGGATGAGATCTTGGAACCCTAATACTAGTTACAAGGGTGGAATCTTGGTGGGCAGAACACCCTCGTGGAATTCTCGATATCTTCCGTAGGATTGGAAGGATGGAAATTGTAATAAACTTCCAATATAATAAAGGAAATTATTTTACTCAAGGTTTTTTTGAATTGTATGCGTATATGTGAGATCAATTATGTGAAGGAACCTATGATTTAATGGACTAATCAAGAAAGTTGGTTGTATATGTTTCAATAAATGTGACGTAGGTAATTAAAAAAGCTAAAGATGATACCATCACCGAAGGAAAGTGGGTGGGCGTGACCCCTGGTGCATTTGTCCAATAGTAGGGTGGTTCCGATTGGCTGGGAGCTTTTCTAAATTGGCGATAGAAATAGGAAAATGATAAATTAACCAACTAGTTGCTAGGTAGAACCAACTTGCATTGTTTTAGGGGGTAGAATGGGATTTTGCCTTATTGGCAGGAGGGTTAACATGCTGCACTCCCCCTCATCTCCCGTTCTCTTTGAACCAAGTGCAATGGCAAGTCTGCTTTACTTCAAGTGATCCTATGAGAAGTGGAAACTTGAATAACTGATGCTAGCTGGCTGTAAGGAGACTCGACTGATTTTTGAATCCAAGTTACTTCATAAAGGATGCATCAGAGTGTCATGCTTAGATTGTAGTAGGGAATTCTTTTCTGAAAAATAAGATGAGACTGTGAGCTATTTGAATAATTTATTTCCTTCCATTTGATTATCTTGTACATATTTTGTAATAAATATTGATTGATACTTTATCAATCAGAGAAATAATAGAACCTTATTTTCCCTTGAAACCTCTGAAATTGCAGTTTAACTTTAGTAATGGGAAAAGAGTTTTAATTGAAATTGTTTCAATAAATTAAGCAATAAATAATTGGAGTATCAAAATCTAATATTAACGCTATATAAATTCTGTAAAATTTAACTTGGAAATTGTTGAAAATTTCTCAAAATTTTATACCCACAATAATACTCAACAGAGCCCAAGAGAAAAGGAATCTTTTGAATCAAGTCAAACCTCCAAAATTTGATGAGAAAGGCAAGAATGTGGAAGCCGATGTAGAAATTTGGCTTGAATCCATGGAAGATTATTTTACTACTACTACTGGAACTGTCCCACCCAACCAGGCCATGATAGCTAAGCTAAAATTAATTAGCAAAGCTCTCGATTTCGGTAGAAGCAATGGTGTCGAGATCAAGGTGTCCTTGAAAATACAATTACTTGGGATTTGCTGAAAGAAGCTGTAAGAGGAAGATATTTATCTCTAGCATATCGCATCTAGAAGATGAATGAGTTCTTTAATTTGAAGCAAATGGGTTTGACTCTGGAGGCATATTACTCCAAGTTTGTTTCACTTCTTAAATATGCACCCTCCATGGATACTGCTCAACAAGTGTCCAAGTTTTGCAATGGGCTAAATTCTCCTCTGAACATTCATCTAAAATCAATGCGCCCAATAGACCTCCAAGATGCTTTGATTCGAGCAACTCCTATTGTATAGGAAGTACAATCAAAGCCTAAAAAAATAATTTATGGAGCTACAATAATCAGAGTAAAGGAGGATTCAAAGGTCAAGCAAAAAGAACCCAAGGTCAATTTCACCAAGGTTAGAAGAAAAAGGAAAAATCCAATGCACTTGGAAATTTTGTTCCTACCCAGGGAAACAGGGATGGTCTTAGGTGCTTTCACTGTATTGAGCTAGGACATTTTAGCAGAGATTGTCCAAAGCTTGGTGGAAACCATTGCCAAGGCTAACTTTGAGGCCAAGGTAGAGTTTCCCAAGGCTGAGGTCAAGTAGCTACGGTAAGAGGACGAACGTCAAATATTGCCCTTAAAGAGATTAAAAAGGAGGAAGACCTTACTATGGAAAAAGATATCGAAAAAGTAACTATTCATGCTGCATTCCACAAGAAGGATCCAAATCGTCAATATTCAATAATATAGACACTAGCTAGTCACCGAGATAAATCATTTAAAGTTTTGATTGACTATGGAAGTACACAGTCATTTATTTCACCCAAGTGTGCTAAGAAGTTAGGGATAGACATAGTAAATGCATCAAAACTACTTGTGGAATTAACAAATGGAAAGGAAGTACTTTCTACGCAGCAAACTGCCAAAGCAGAGTTTAGTCTAGGAGAAAACCTTTCAAGTATGAGGTTAAGGGTAATGAAATTAGGAGCTTATGAGTGTTTATTGGGAATAGATTGACTGATTCCCAATGATGCTCATATCCATTGTGGAAAAGGTCAAGTCACATTTCAGAATTTGAATGGTGAAATAGTGACTACACAAGGTGAAACAAGGAAACCTAAGGTTCAAATAGCAAAAGCTTCTGGAATTGTGAAAGGTTTGAAAGAAGGATTACCTGTTTACTTGATAAAGCTTAACAAGGTAAATCAAGATGGTCAAACACAAGAAGAAACATCCTAGTTAGAAGAATGCGCCGACATATTTCTCGAAGAGCTAACTAAGTTACCTCTCTGGAAAGAGAAGTCAATCATGAGATCAAACTTGTTCCAGGAGCCACTCCAATTGCAAAAAGACCTTACAAAATGTCTATTTCAGAAGCCATCAAACTGAAAGAGCAACTCAAACAACTGCTAGATCAAGGGTATATCTGGCCAAGTAGTTCACCATGGGGAGCCCCAGTATTATTCCAAAAGAAGAAAGATGGAACTCTCCGTCTTTGTATCGACTAAGCTAAGTTCTCCTCTGAACACTCGTCTGGAATCAATGCATCCAACAAACTTCCAAGATGCTTTGATTCGATTTGCTCCTACTAGTACAATCAAAGCTTAAAAATAATAATTTATGGAGATACAATAATTAGAACAAAGGAGGATTCAAAGGTCAAGCAAAAATAACCCAAGGTTAATTTCACCAATGCCAAAAGAAAAAGGCAAAATCCAATGCAATTGGAAATTTTGTTCCTACCCAGGGAAACAGGGATGGTCTTAGGTGCTTTCACTGTAATAATGAGCTAGGATATTTTAGTAGAGATTGTCCAAAGCTTGGTGGAAACCATCCCCAAGGCCAATTTCAAGGTCAAGGTAGAGAGGTCCAAGGCCGAGGTCAAGTAGCTATGGCAAGAGGACGAATGTCAAATATTACCCTTAAAGAGATTAATAAGGAGGAAGACCCTACTATGGAAGAAGATATTGGAAAAGCGACTGTTCATGCTGCATTCCACAAGAAGGATCCAAATTGTCAATATTCAATAATACAGACACTAGCTAGTCACCGAGGTAAATCATTTAAAGTTTTGATTGACTATGGAAATACTCACTTGTTTATTTCACCCAAGTAAAGGAAGTACTTTCTACACAGCAAACTACCAAGGTAGAGTTTAGTCTAGGAGAAAACCTTTCAAGTATGAGGTTTAGGGTAATGAACTTAGGAGCTTATGAGTGTTTACTGGGAATGGATTGGTTGATTCCCAATGATGCTCATATCCTTGTGGAAAAGGATAAGCCACATTTCAGGATTTGAATGGTGAAATAGTGACTACACAAGGTGAAACAGGGAAACCTAAGGTTGAATTATCAAAAGCTTCTCGAATTGTGAAAGGCTTGAAAAAATGATTACCTATTTATTTGATCAAGATTAACAAGGTAAATCAAGATGTTTCGATAGAATAAGAATATGCCACCATCCTAGTTAAAAGCATACGTTGACGTATTTCCCGAAGAGCTAACTGAGTTACCTTCGGAAAGAGAAGTTGATCATGAGATCAAAGTTGTTTAAGGAGCCACTCCACTTGGAAAAAGACCTTACAAAATGTCTATTCTTGAAGCCATCGAACTGAAAGAGCAACTCAAACAAATACTAGATCAAGGGTATATCCGGCTAGGTAGTTCACCATGGGGAGCCCTTGTATTATTCCAAAAGAAGAAAGATAGAACTCTCCATCTTTGTATCAACAACCGAGGGTTAAACTAGGTAATAGTAAAGAATAAGTACCCTATCCCGAGGATAGACGAGCTTCTTGATCGTCTACAAGGAGCAAGGATCTTTTCTAGGATTGATCTTCGGTCAAGATATTATCAGATCAAAATCAAGGATGAAGATATTACTAAAACCATCTTCAACACAAGATACGGTCATTTTAAATTCATTGTGATGTCATTTGGGTTGACAAATGCTTCAGCCACCTTCAACAAGTTAATGCAAGACATTTTCAAACCTCATCTCGATGATTTTGTTCTTATGTTTTTTGATGATGTCCTAACTCATTCTAAGGAGGAAGAAGATCATGAACCACATCTTTGCATTGTCCTAGAAACAATGAGAATAAATAAGTTGCATGCCAAGAAGAAGAAAAGTGTCTTTTTCAAAAGGAATATTGAATACTTGGGATTCATAGGGTCTGCCGAAGGTATATTAGTAGATCTTGCCAAGGTTAAGGATGTTCAAGATTGGCCACCCCCAACCACTATCAAGAAAGTGAGAAGTTTTTCAGGTTTAACATGATGGTATAGGATATTCAATAGAAACTATGCCCAAATTGCAGCACCTCTTACATACTTACTCAAAAAGCAAGTTGCTATTATCTGGATGCCAATTGAACAATCTAGCTTTGAGCAACTAAAGCATAGTTTGATAATTGCTGCTATCTTAAGGCTACATGACTTAAGCAAGGAATTTGAGGTTGTCATAGATGCCATCTCTCTTGTATTAGGATGCATACTGATGCAAGAAAGTCATCGCGTAGCTTATTCTTTGAGAAAATTGAAAGTCCATGAAAAGAGTTCCGCTACTCATGACCTGAAGTTGTTAGCTCTGATTCATACTCTCAAATTATGGAAACATTACTTGCTTGGAAATATGTTTTTGTTAGTCATAGATCATAAAAGTCTTAAGTGGATTTTTACTCAACCTAATCTTAAATATTAGGCAACGACGATGGATCGATATTTTGCAAGAGTATGACTTTGAAATTAAGTTCAGACTTGGTAAAGAAAATATAGTAGTAGATGCTTTTAGTCCTAAAGACTTCCTTAATGCTATTATCCTAAAGAACCATCTAGGGAAAAAACTTTGGCTACAATGGTATCAATGCCAACTAATCCTATCATTGAGTTGACTAAGGATGAAGCAAATAAGGATCCAGGCTATCAACAATTGTTTTGGGATGTTCAGAATAAGGAACAAGATCCCAAATTCAAGACTAAGTATCAAGAATTATCAATTGATGAGGATGAATGACTTTGTTTATTTTAGAATGAGACTATGCATTCCTTCAAGTCAGACTCTTAAGAGAAGGATACTTTGGGAAGCACATGATTCCCCTTTTTCAGGACACCCAGGTTATACAAAAACTCTTCATGCTATCATGAAAAGCTATTAATGGCAAAGACTCAAGGGTGATGCACTTAAGTATGTTACTGAATGTCTGAACTACCAAAGGGTAAAATCTGAACGTGTCAAGTTACCAAGAAAGCTCCAGCCACTTGACATTCCTCAGATGAAATGGGAGTTTATTAGCATGAACTTTGTAGTTGGGTTACCTTTTGTGCAAGGAGGATATAACTCAATGATGGTGATAGTAGATATACTAACATAGGTCGCTCATCTTATTTCAACCAAAACCAATTACAAAGCTTCAGATATTGTAAGAATTTTTGTAAAAGAGATTTTCAGGTTACATGGGTTACCTAAAAGGATCATCAGTGATCATGATTATCTTTTCACATCACATTTCTAGAAAAGTTTATTTGAATCCATCGGAACCCAAATTTGTTTCAACATTGCTTATCATCCACAAACTGATGGGCAAACCGAATGAGTCAACTAGGTGATTGAGGATATTTTGCAAGTATATAGTTTGAAAATCCATCCAAAAAGCTATACATTTCATGTCCTGCTACATCATCAAGTAAGGAATCCGTAAAAGGAATCGAGAAGGGATCGGTAATAGTAGCTGCATTCAGTTTCCTATAGTCCACACACACCTTGATCTTCCCGTTCTTCTTAGGTACCATTACTATGGGGGATAACTATGTCACTTGATAGGCTTGATAAAGCTAACTCTCAACAACTTGTCAATATCTTCCTTAACTTGCTTGGCATAATTGGAGTTCATTCTATATCTCTTTTGAATGATTGGCTTAGCATCCTTCTTCAAGTTGATCCTATGCTATTTTGATCAAACCCCTTCATATAAGTATAATCCAATGCAAAAATATTGTGAAATTCTTGGCACAACTTTATAAGATCCTTCTTGAAAGTCTCCTCAACATAGATGCTCATTTTGATAGGTTTTCCCTCTCCTTCCTCATTTAGGTTGACCTCCTATACCTCATCTTCAACCACTCTTGCTGATATTTTCTTGGTATTCTCATACTTCTGATCAACATGAATAATGGCTTTTTTTTCCTTCCTCATCCAGCACATCAGAGCCATCCATACACTGGTCCACTTCAGTTTGCTAACTTTTAGGTTGACCTTGCTATATTGAACTTCAAAATGATTGGTTCTAGGGTCCTAAACCACTTTAAGCTCCTTACTTCACGACCTTTCCTAAAATTTTGATTGTCCCTACCCTGCAAAAGAACCTTCAGGATGTTGTACTCCTTCCAGCTTTGGTTTGCAGATTAAATAGTTTGTTGTTTAGGAAGTGCATTTCTAGAAATGGTGGGATGATCGTAATGCCCCTGAATAATGCTATCAACATCGATATCAGACACTAGAACCATTGAAGGATTTGCCTAAACAAATAATTCCTCCTCCTCATCTTCCACTTTATCTAAAGATTGATAGTCTGAGCTACCATAGGTCTAGAAGTATTCTTAAGGATCACCTTATTCACAATAGATAACCTGATTTCCTTAGGTCCCCTAGGGATGCAAACATAGTCAGCCCCCCACTTGGCTCAACTTAGCAAGTTTAAACCATGGTCTTCCAAGGAGCATATGATAAGAGCCCAATTTCTAACATTCTTAGTTCCATAAAACTTACCTTGACAACCACCTTGATTTGTTGATTCTTGAGGATACCTAATGGTTGTAACCTCATTTGATCTGCTATCTTGATGTGGAATGGGGCTGGAAGAAATTCTCCCTACTTGTTGGATAAATATGTTTCTTCAAGAAGTATATTCACTCTAGAACCACCATCAAGAAGGATATCATCATACTTCTTCCCTACATACTTAACTTGAATAGTAGGAACTTGACAATTTATAACTTCCTTTTATGTGGCTATGACTGCTTGATTCTAAAATGATTTGCCTTCAAGAACTTCCTATGGCTTTTGTCATAGATCTTCAAGCAAAATTTTTATTTGAACCTAGGTATCAAATCCAAGATCTGATCTAAGGTTAACTACATAGAGCATCTTGCTAGTGCTTGAAATAACTCTTCTTAACCTCCTCTTGGAAACTTTCTTGAAGTCCAATCTTCAGAATGGTGATTCTTGTGATTATAGAATTTAGGGTACCTTCACCCTCTTGATCATCAAAGTTAAGTACTTCTATTCCTGTCACTTTTTACAACTTTCCAACTTGCTTAGTTGCCTTTTTCTAGGCTTTTTCTTGTTCTTATCAATAAATTTTCAAACTTTCTTGGCTTTTGGTAACAACCAGTACCATAGCTTCTTTAGAACAACCCTCTACTTTGATGCAATTACAACAATCACATTGAACATGCATACTTATAGCATTTAGGTTACTTGACACCTCCTCTCCCCTTTCTTGATCTTGCTCTTGATAAGCATTTCCATTACCAGTAGTATCTATGCCTTCAGGAAGTTGCCTTTGCTCACCTTAGTCAGGTAGCTCTATGAGGGATGCTCTTCTGCGGGGTAGGTGGAAGCTATTGATGAGGTGCTCTTGTAGGTCTTTCATCATTGCAAGTCCTTGGTATTGGCATTCCTCTTTGAGTCCTATGCCTTGCCCATAGTTCACAATTTGGCCCTACAAAGTGTCATTGACTTCCACAATAATACCATGCTCCCATTTGAGC
The DNA here is from genome assembly GCF_053477565.2 of Lygodium microphyllum. Classification (NCBI taxonomy): domain Eukaryota; kingdom Viridiplantae; phylum Streptophyta; class Polypodiopsida; order Schizaeales; family Lygodiaceae; genus Lygodium; species Lygodium microphyllum. Next base: position 60,272,308 of record NC_141135.1, on the reverse strand, counting down.
AGTTTGTTATTGTGCCTAAAAAATTCCCTATGGCTGTCATATTGGTAGTCTTCTAGGTCCCCTAAAGGGTCTTTGAGGCATTATGTCAATAATTACTTGATTGACTACAACTGGTTGTATAACCCTTACCCTAGTGTAACGTGCCCACTCCTCAAATCACGGGACATGTCTTAGCAGTCCATCGAGAGATATATCTAGAAGATGCCACCCGGCACTCCCAAGGAATGACACAGGGTTTGCCAACTAGGGTCTCTTGAGTTTGCCTCACAATGGAACTTATCCGGCCGTTCCCACTCCGGGTTCCTTGTAGTTGGGTTTTCTTAACAGCTGTCTAGCGTCGGTCTACAATTGCTCCACTTTGCGCAGACACAACTGGGCCAAAGCAGACTCATACCGCACTTGGTTTAAAGAGAATGGGAAACAAGAGGGATGCATCGCTCGACCTCTCTGTCCGTAGGGCATAGCCCCATTCCGGTCCCCTAAAACGGTATGAATCAGGTTTTTAACTTACAAGTTCTAAGGTCCTTGTCTATCTAACGTTTGCATCAAATAAATTCCATTGAGGAAAGCTCTTGGCTAACAGAGGCCACCCTGCCATAGGATGGACCCGACGGTCACATCCACCACGCTTCCCTCGGGGGTTGTTTTAGTTATCTAATTACCTACCACATTATGTTTGACACATAAAAGCAGCTTCTTTAATTAACCCATTAATCATAGGTTCCTTTACGTAATTTAGGGCACAGACACTAAGACAAGATAAAACAAGATCAAACACTTCCTTAACTTATCTTCAGATTAATGTTTATCTCCCGCCCATACAGGAGAATTAAGTGTCCCTTTCTGCCTCCACAGAAAAATCCTTCCGTCTCCCAGCAATAAAAACCTGAAGGTTTATCTTACCAAGATTCTGCCTTGTAACTAGTATCAAGGCCTCGAGATCCCATCTCGAGTCACGTAGAACGCTTGTGTAGGGTCCGGAGGCATTGGGATTTACGGCCAGATCCCCCCTTGGCACCCAAGTGTCCTCCTACGCCAAGTAATTTCCACGGAGAGACCTCTCGCGGCGGGTTCGGTCCACATTCCCGACGCGGATTCATAACCCCCTTGGTTAGGGTTTGGTGGTTTGCGGGGGGTAGCTAGCGCCATCCTTCCTTAATTATCTCTTCAGAAAATCATCCACAGGTGAAGCAACTAGCCTAATAACATTTACTAGGGAAAACATCCCTTTTGTTCCCATGGCAATTTATCCTTACAGTTCCCGCCATGAAAATATAATCACTTGGATATTCATCCAAAACCACAACCAATCCTTAAGTACCCTTTCGGAAACAATCAAGCTGAAACAACCAGCCTAACATCCTTTAACTAGGAAACATCCTTTCCTAATCCAACAAGTAACCACTATGCTTACTAACCTCTTTTCCATCTTAAGCAAGGTCATCCCTCATTAGAAACATCAATGGTAAACCATTTCAACAAGTCCCTTAAGCCACCGTTGCTTGGGATCTAGGGTTACTCAAGGAACAACTTTAACGGTTATCTTCTAGATCCTTTTAATGATCTATGTGATTTTTAATCAAGGCTACCTATTTAGGGTAGAAGATCAACCCATCTTAAGCCCTTTAATGGCAAATACATGCATTTATGTTTTTCATGATAGGTCGGATTAGGGTCTAACTTGCCCATCTTCTCTCTAAGACAACTAACTTTATCCTACAATTTCAAGGCTAACATACAAAACTTGAATTCAAGCATTTCAATGTACGTTAAAATTGATGCAATCTTCATATGCAACCTTGATACGCTTCTTGTTACATTTTATGCAATTTTCCTTCAATGCATCATCTATTGTTACTTGCTCCTCAGTCTCCTTTCCTATTACTCATCTAATGACTTTTACCTATTTTATGCATGCAATTCTACCTCTATTTAAGAATTCAAGATGCATGAGAAGAATCTAAATCTTGGTACAACCTGGATATGAGCTATAGTTGCTGGAGGATTGGTGGTATTCATGTCTCCACTTGCATTGGATATGTTCCTAGCTCTGTTTGCAACTTCAGCACTCGTGCTCCTTGTAACTCGTCTCTTGGGTGCCATCCTTGTGCGTTCTTGGTCTTGCAACCCTTTAGGTAAATCGACCGCTCTTGCCTTGGCAGAAGGAAGTGGTACGAGGGTCCACAAGGAATCTGAGGCATAACTCTTCTTCTTCTTTTACCCTCTCCCCAATTTGATTTTCCTCCTATCTCACCCTCTCCATCTCATAGTCTTCTCTCCCTCTCTCCCTCTCTCCCTCTCTCTCCCTCTCTCTCCCTCTTCTTCTTCTTCTTCTTCTTCTTCTTCTTCTTCTCCTTCTCCTCTCTCTCCCTCTTCTTCTCCTTCTTCTTCTCCTTCTCTCTCCCTCTTCTTCTCCTTCTTTCTCCTATCTCTCCCTCTTCTTCTCCTTCTTTCTCTCCCTTCCTCTTCTCCTTCTTCTTCTTCTCCTTCTCTCTCTCCCTCTTCTTGCACTTCTCCTTCTCCTCTCTCTCCCTCTTCTTGCACTTCTCTTTCTCCTCTCTCTCCCTCTTCTTCTCCTTCTCCTTCTCCTTCTCTCTCCCTCTTCTTCTCCTTCTTTCTCTCCCTTCCTCTTCTTCTTCTTCTTCTTCTTCTCCTCTCTCTCCCTCTTCTTCTTCCTCTTCTTCTCTTCTTCTCCTTCTCTCTCTCTCTCCTCTTCTTCTTCTTCTCTTCTTCTCCTTCTCTCTCTCCCTCTTCTTCCTCTTCTTCTTCTTCTCTCTCTCCCTCTTCTTCCTCTTCTTCCTCTTCTTCCTCTTCTTCTCCTCTCTCTCTCCACGTGATGATGATGACCAGGGGGCTGCGCCTGTTGATCACAGCGTGCTGCAAGCCAACGACACTGGAGGGGGGGCCGGTGTGTCTAGACGAGGGGGGAGGGCTTGCTACAGTCGTAGCAGGGGGGCCGCCGTGCCCTAGCCCCACGAGGGGCTTTTTAGGGGGGGAGGGAGGAGGTGGAAGATGGCCGTCGAGCGGCCACCACCCCTCCCACCTGGGGGGGTTGCATGCCCCCCCTAACTCCCTCTTATTCACTCACTCACTCACTCTCTCTCCCTGCCATGTAGTCGACAGGGGGAGAGAGAGTGAGAGTAAAAAAAAATTGAAAAAAATTTAAAAATTTTCTTAAGGTGGGGGTTCGCATGGGGAGGGACATGGGGGTCACAGGGGGGAATATTACACCTAGGCTGGATTACTGGCACTTTTTCCCTATGTAGACATTAGGATTGTACGAGTGAGTCCTAACTTCATGTCCCTTCCTTTGATATATATCACAATGCTTCTCCTTTCTCTTAGTCTCAGAAAGACCAAAATATTTCAACTTTTACTTGATTTTCTTAAGGTGGGGGTTCGCATGGGGAGGGACATGGGGGTCACAGGGGGGAATATTACACCTAGGCTGGATTACTGGCACTTTTTCCCTATGTAGACATTAGGATTGTACGAGTGAGTCCTAACTTCATGTCCCTTCCTTTGATATATATCACAATGCTTCTCCTTTCTCTTAGTCTCAGAAAGACCAAAATATTTCAACTTTTACTTGATTTTCTTTACCAATTTATTATCCTCTGACTTCTTCTTGTGATTTTGTCCTTTGTCTTCCTCTTTTTGCTCTTTGTTGAACTTGATTTCCTCTTTATCTTCTTGTGTTCCTTCTTGCTAGACTCTTCATCATCCGAATCACTAGATTCATCTTCCTATGCTTCTTGTTGCTAGACTCTTCATCATCTAGATCACTAGATTCATCTTTTGATCTTGAGCTTGGCTCACTATCCTCATCCTCACTATCACTTTCTAATCGTGATTCTAAATCTAAGTCTAAATCAGAATCTAAGGAATCATCATCCTTATGGGTCTCTGATCGGGAAGTACCAAGCCTTCTCTCCACCCTCATAGAAAATCTTATCATGGTATCTAATATGTTATTCTAACCAAGCTCCACATTGGCTAGTGGGTTCTTGATTTGACCCCTCAGACCCTTAATAAAACAAGTGATCTGCATCTCTACTGATGATGCATTTGCAACATCTAGCCTATTGAGAAAGTTCTTAAACGTTTGAGCTTAACCTTCAACCAACATATTCTTCTACTTTATCCAACATATTTTTCTGCTTTATCTTCTTAATTTTTCTCAATATGTCTCTAGGAGTTTAATCCTTCCTAAACCTACCTAAAAATGCAATCCTTAATGCATTATGTGTGTTAAATGTAGCCATGCCATAATTGCTAAACTAGTCCATTGCCTTTCCCTACAAGGTTGCTACAAACTGCTGCTTCTTAACTTGATCTCCATACATATGATTGAACCCACTTGCTATCCACCATGTCTCAAACTGAGCCACATGGTAGTTAAGATCTGCCTTCTTTTTCCTTGAAAACTTAGAATCTCTCACTTTTAGATTGACAATTTGATTTGAATTCATTATATTTTGTTTTTGGGACACATTTAGTGATAGTAAAGGGTTAAATTTTAGAGACTTTTTTGCTGGAACTCTTGCACTCTACAACAACATTGTCCTCCCAAGTACTATGTGATGCAAACTTTTAAGTGCCTATTTAGGAGGTGTATATTGGTCTTTAGGTGACATTATTGTTTTCTCATCATCTGACACACTTGTAGGCTTGAAGGTGTTGAGATTTACAATCACACCCACTATGGCCTCTTTGTATGAGGTAGTTTAGGCTTAGGACATGCAGGCAGACTGAATCCCATATGCACAGAAAGGGAAATTGCTACCCATCCAACAACTATAAAGCATTGTACTTGACTACTACTTTAATATATGATGAATGCAATATCATGATGCTTTACCATTTCAATTAGTGTCTTGGTCATTGTCAATCTGATACACAAGATTGTGTTTATGAGTCCAAGTCTCAATCTTGGAACCTAATTCACTTGTGTAACAGGTCAAGTCTTGTCTATGTCATCATGAGCTTAATCTTCCTCTTCAATCCACCATAGCTAGTGCCATGGTCTAGATCCCACGTCTTTTCACATGCTATCAGAGCAACCCAACGAAGCATGGCACTGCCCCTCCGATCTCTTCTCACCTTTGATCATCTCTGCCCAGCTCACATCCAGCTCAAGTCCTCATTTTCAACTCCATATTCATCTTGACCTTGAGTCTGCCATAGCCAAATATCACATACCTCTGTTGGAGCTTCTTGATCTCCTCATCTAGGCCATAACTCTTGAAGTTTTCTTCTAGATATATCTTCCCTAGGTCCAGGCACTCCTCTCTGGCCCATCAAAGCTTGACATTACTTGTCGTAGAGCCCGGCATTGCGTGAATTTCAGCTTGTAGTTTTGTTTTGTGCCGCCTGTAGTTTGTACATCCTGGCTCCCTGTGCAAAACGCGATCTGGTTCATGACCATAGGGCTTTGGAAGCCCATGAGACAAGCTTCATTCCCATATAAAAAGTTTTAAAAATGATCAAGTATCTAGCTCATACAGAACAAAAAACCAGGGCTATCTAGAAACCTTAACTGTAGACTCAATAGCCAGTGGAACTCAAGCTTCAATTTTCTTCAGTTTCTCACTCCTCTTGGTACACTGAAGTTATTGCCACTCTGATTTGAAGATTCCAACAAGGATTGCTCATCAAGGAGGGAAATTTTTGAAGACTTTGGAAGATTTGGAGATGACATCAACACCAAGTTTTTCATTGCTACAGTCTCAAGCTCATTTTCGACTACATTCTCTTAGCTCAATCTTTGCCACTCAAAGATCTGCTACAACACTCAAGCCTCTAACCATTCAGATATGAAGGTTTAGCAAGCTCAACTTCAAGAGAAGATTTGGATTTGGAAGGATAGAAGCACTCAAGTTCACCAAGAGTGCAAGCAACAATCATCATAATATCTCTTGATACTACATACAAAGTTGCCTTCATACTACTGTCTTCTGTCCTTTGACACACTCAAGATCAGCTCATTGCTGGTTACTCTTAGAGTAACATTACTCTTGTTGCTCATTTCAAGCATATAGAAGATGTGCTTGTCTTACTGCAGGGAATGATGGAGTTGTGAGCATTGAAGTGCTATCACTATTTGAAAAAATGCCTCCTACCTTGGAGAAAGTGCAAGAGTTTGAAGTCATTTCCATTGCCTCAAAGATGATGATACCTTTGCTTGAGGGGGACATGAACATGAAGACTAATGCAACTAATGCAAGCAAAGTGAATAAAGAAGAAGACCAGAAGAACCTAGAAGAAGAGGACCAAAAGATCAAAGTGATAGACACTGAAGTTGCAAGAAAAGTAAAGAACAAGTACAAGATCAAAAAGAACAAACTGGACTACATCAAACTGCAAGGGCCTGCCAGTCCTTGACCCAATTTTTACTAGACTTTTTTAGCCTTGTAATGCCTAGCCCTAATGCTTTTGACATAAGCTTGTAAACTCATGTAGCCTTGTACTACAGCCTCTGTACACTTTGTGAGGCCCTTGTTACAGCCTCTGGATGTCCACCATGTTTGTGGTACCCACACTTAGCCTTTTCTATGATAGCCACTAGTGTTTTGCCATGTCTATGGTGTGCCCACACTTTTTAGGTGTTTTTGTCACTAAAGCCTCTACACACTTTGTACTTTCTGGTTGTGATTGAGGAGGGGTGTTGAGATTTACAATCACACCCATTGTGGCCTCTTTGTATGAGGTAGTTTAGGCTTAGGACATGCAGGCAAACTAAATCCCACATGCATAGAAAGGGAAACTGCTACCCATCCAGCAACTATAAAGCATTGTACCACTTTAATATATGATGAATGCAATATCATGATGCTTTACCATTTTAGTTAGTGTCTTGGTCATTGTCAATCTTATACACAAGATTGTGTTTATGAGTCCAAGTCTCAATCTTGGAACCTAATTCACTTGTGTAACAGGTCAAGTGTTGTCTATGTCATCATGAGCTTAATAGTCCTCTTCGATCCACCATAGCTAGTGTCATGCTCTAGATCCCGCATCTTTTCATAGAAGGAGTTGGAGGGGTTGGAGGAGATTAGGTAGAGGTAGCATGGGAATGGTATACTATTGTGGTACTTGCAGAGATACCCACATCCTCATAGTCCTGCCTATCATTTGTGAACTGTTCTTCGTCTTGCCTTCCTAATCCTCCTGCTTCTCCTCTATTATTCAGGATTGCATCCTATTGCTATTATCTTGCCAATGCTTCCCTTAATTCTCAAGATGTTCTCCTTGTTAGAATAAGGTTTGATAAATATGGGTAATTTTCTGACATATATGCTACCCATGAAAGGCACCTTGCACATCTTCATTGCCATTACCATTATGCACTCTTGTAGCCAATTCTTATAGTAATTGCTTCTAGGCCTAATGCCTAAATAATCAAAATTATGGCCATGAAACTAGTAGGATCACCAAAGTGTTATGGCCTCTCAAGACCAAAACAAAAACACAAAAACACTAGTCTGCTTGAAAATTTTCCACTATCATTGTTAACCCCAAGTCGAGATGGCAGAGAAAGATGGTGGAGAAATGAAGGAAAAAGTGGAAAAAAGATGGAATAAGAGCAAAGACATGTAGGCAACCTCTAAAGCTAAGCTGGGGCAAAAAGCATAATTTTAAATGAAAGGCGCCTCAAAAAGTTCTAAAAACTCTTGTAAAAGAGCGCTAGGCTCACTCCTGTGCCAATTGTAAAATATTAGACGGGTGTAGGATAGAGGCATAAGGCTAGAAGAGGGAAATAGATAAAGGACCTTGCCACAACGATCGATCATGTAAAAAAGGGATGGGTGGCCATGGGATTTTAGGGCTTGTATATAAAGTTCAAAAAGTGAATGGAAGCTCATTCTTTTGGTGTGTGGCTAACAAGAGTTCTCTTCTTCTTCTCTTCTTCTCTTCTCCTTGTTTGTGTGTGCTCTTGAGAGAGGGAGTGTGAGAGTGTGAGGGAGTGAGTGTGTGGGAATGAGGGATCAAGAGGGTGAAGCTCTTCACCATCTCCTCTTCTCTTCTTCTCTTCTCTTCTCTTCTCTTCTCTTTTCTCACGCGCGCGGCTATGGTGGGGATGGAGCTTGGAGATGGAGGAGGCTTGATGATGCTTGAGCTAGCATCTAGGATCATGGAGATACCGGCATGTGCGAGAGAGGAGGCAACTCATTTCGGCATCAAGGTAAGCTCACTACACTCGTAGGATCGACGACGCGTCAGCTAGGTGAGAGATAGCCATTAGAGCTTGCTTGAAACACTTGAAACAATAAGCGGTTCGTGGGTCTTGGCGATTGAGCGTGAGCTCCCTCTACATTTTGGTTCTGTTTTTGGGACCAATGGATTCAAGCTTGAACACTTGTGCACCTCATATCAAGCATCAAAGTAAGGGATTCATCCTCAAACCGGAGCTTGAGATAGGTAGGAAGTTGGGTTTTTTAATCTTCGAAACAAGTAAGTATTTTGGGTTATTTTGTTTGTTTGATGATTGGAAAACATGGAGAAATCATTTCAATTTTTTGCTTTCGATTCTTGTTGCATTTAGTATAGGTTAGGATTAGGAAATGAATCGAAAAAGGGTAGGGTTTACCATTGCAAAATAGGGCAAAACAAGGCACAAATCATGCAAAAAATGGCAAAAATATTCCTTGGGATGCTTAATGTCGGCAAGTGAGTGATTGGGAGCATCCAAACCTTATCGGGGAAGGGGTTTAAGAGCCAAGAGGCCAAGGGAGAGCTCATTTGCAACCCTTGCACAGAGAGAGAGAGAGCCCGTGGAGAATCGATTCAATCTTATCGTCGGAGAGCCTACCGATCGCTTCAGGTATATCAATCACTTCCCCTTGTACCCTAGTTGCGATTTGGAAGGTTGTGTGTGAAATGATTAGCTAAATATCAGTTTCAATCAAAATCGCCTTGGTGCTGCCTCGTCACGTGCAACTCGGCCCATTTGAGCCGCTGGTTTTTGGGCCGAGTCCTAGAATCGGCCCTCGGCCCTTTGTCTTTCAGCCGACTTGGTCCAAAACCCTACTCGGCCCGTCCGAATGACATCACTCGGCCCCACTTACAAACTCGGCCCATGGCCTGTCCGAGAGACCCAATTCGACCCTCGGCCCGTGCAAAACTCGGCCCTCGGATAAACCTGATTCGGCCCTCAGCCCATGTGCCACCTCGGCTCGTCTAAGTAGACTCTCCCGGCCCGTCTGAGTGACCCCGTCCGAGTGGACCTTTTCAGCCCATCTGAGTTAGCACCTCAGCCCATCCCAGTCCACCTTGTCCAAGTCGTCCATTTGGCCCTTGGCCTGTGCGCCGTCTTGGCCCGTTTGAGTCACCCACTCGGCCCCTGCAATTTGGACAAGTTGGGGCCCAAGTGTGGACTTTTCCAAATTTTCCAGAAATTAAAAGACCCAGCTAGAGCCTAGCTGCACAACCTATCGCGAGTCCTCCTGACGCTTAGAACTCGATTCTAGCGCAAGGAATAGGCAAAATCGCAAGGTGCAACTGCTTAGTAGCTTGCGTAGGTTGTTGCAAGACCTAGAGTCCTAGAGACAACCCATTGAGCCATAAACCTTGATCGGACCAAGAACGAGCAAGGCAATGTAGCAGGAAAACCCGAAACCCTGTGAAGACGGCCAGAGAATTGATCAACAAGCCTATTAGGCCCAAAACAAAGCGAGAGTGCGTAAGATGCTTAGATATTGTTTGCCACACTCACCTTGAATTTCCGCACTTGAAGTACACTTAAGGAAAATTGAAAGCCTGATTGAGCACAAGTGCACGGGAAGGAACACACACACTAAGAGGAGATAAATTGAGGATTGTATTTAATAAGTCAAGGAACTCACTTAGATAAACAACTCAAGGAACCCACCAATAGGAGAAGACCCAAAGACATAGACAGACTATCAACACAGGGAGTAGAACCAAGCAAGCGGCGCCAAAGAGGTGGATTTGACAAACTTACTCAAGCTAATCGATAGCTTGGTGGAGCACGAGAACACGATGATGGCAGAAGAAAACCTAGACCGCAGGCCGAACAAGAAACTCGACTTAGGAGTCTTCCCAGGGCGATTCAGTAGATAGCTGGTTAGTAGCTACGATGTGCACGCTCGGTATGAGCACCACGGCAGGACAACAGATGCCATCATCGCAGACTTAGAAGAGGAGAGGAAGCTAGCCCACAAGGCACTGCAAAGCATAGTAGAGTACAACAGAGATCAGCAAGCTAGGAGCCAAAGGCAAAGCACATAATTGCGCGAGGTACAACGGGTGCTAAACCTAGCCGGTAGAAACCGAACTGATCACGAGAGAGCCTTGGAAGGAGACTTAACGCTGAGCAAGCTTCTCATGAAGCGACTAGACTGCTAGACAACATAACAGTAGAGCAAAGTGCTGTAACACTAGCAACATCACTGCTAGCAAGATTAGGAGCAAACCAAGGCTCCAAGAGCCAGTCCAAAATCCTAATCATTGCAAAGTAGCTCAACAAGTACCAGCCCCATGACAATCCATACAGTTTCGTAGAGCAAATCGAGCAAGTCTGCGAAGCCAACGGCCTCACCGACCTGACTCAGCGCTCTCAAGCGTTTAGACTCTGCTTAGGTGACCAGGGTAGGACTTGGTATACGAGTTTAAATGCCGCAGAGCAAGCCAACTTCAATGGCCTCAAGAATCTCTTCATCAAGAGATTTACCGAGTGCGGATATTCCAATAATCTGCTAGTGCGACTGATGAATGTCAAGCAGAAGGAGGAGGACATTTGCGATTACGTGACCCACGTGAGGAGTCTCTTCAAGAGAATCCCTATGGGCAAATGACCAACTGAAAGAGCAGTGTCAACTGTATTCATTAGCAGAATTCAAAATGAGAAATTGTATAAGGCTTTGGCAAGCAACTCAAGCTTGCAGCGAGACGCACTAGCTAGGGTTTTTGAGGAAGCCATCAGAGTTGACGACCAGCTGAAAGAGAAGCTCCAAGAGCTTAAACTTAGAAGAAACCAACTCGCGGAGCTCAAAGAGAGCTTCAACCTCTAGCGAACAATCATGCCCAACCACCCAAGATAAGGGGAAAGCCACTGAGACAAACCAGGACTTGGCTGATGTAAAGATGGAGATAGCCAATTTGCAAGACATGTTGAGACGACCAACACACCCACACGTCCAATGCATGTACTGTGGAGGAAACCACTTGCTAGCCGAGTGTCAAGACTCTAGGTTAAGACCTTGTGCTAACTGCGGTAGGTTTGGTCACGATATCGCGCATTATAGATTACCAAGAAGACTTCCGTACTCGCAACCATACGGCTAGCCCTACCTAGCAAACAGGCCGCAGCCATTCTTTAGAAGGGGAGCCCCATTGGCCCTTCCTGCGCTAATGACATTAAGCCGGATGTTCCTAGGATGGACATAAACCCTACAGGCATACCTAGACCGCCTGGTCCCTACGTGACCCATCCACCAAGTGACGCTCCAGTCCACTATGTGGAAGAGACGAATGAGGAAGAGACTTACGTATACCCTTACGTCTTGCACGATGACAAGGGCAACACAGTCCTTATGGACTATCGACCAGTACCGGTGATGGCATTAGGAAGAGGATGAGGTAGAGGCCTAGGAGGGCAGATGTAGGATCCAATCATCTGTTGGACTTGTGGTCACCCAGGGCATGTCTCATCATGCTGCCCTGAGATGGAGCAGCAGAACAGAGACAAAGCTGACCTAAGGTGCGTTGAATGAGGGATCACTCATCTCTTCGTCAACTGCCAAAAGTGAAAACCATCTTTGAGTTCAGCCAATGTGCCATCTATCCCATTGGGGTTGTTTGGTGTCGAGAACCTCGATGGGGAGACCACACCTATCCCATTGCGGGTCATGACTCATGCCCAGACGAAGCATGCCGGCATATCACTGCTAGGGCCTAGCAACCTTGATGCATCATCAATAGGGAAGAAGAGCCGTAGGCGGAGAAAGAAGAGGCCTGAAGCTAAGGTTGCATTGAAAACTGAGAGTGCTACTACTCTACCTGCTGGAAAGAAGGTCATTGATGTAGAGGCAGAAACTGACGGCCGAAAAGGGAAGTGCTAAGGTAGGGGAATATCCACATTTGAAGCACCAACTAGAGACCATAGAGAAAGTGAAGGAATGGGTGAAAGAGGCCCAAGAGCACCTAAAGGACACTAAGCCCATCCTAGAGGACGAGATCGATGATCTCTCTAGCATAAGCACGCCAGTCTCACCCCCTCGACCAAAGTCGGGGGATGCGACCGCACCACAAGCAGTACCGCTTAGGCCAAGTCTTGATGCTGCAGGCCCGCAAATCAATCATGACCATTGGCTAGGACAATCTGGATTAGGAGAGAGACGAGTAGCCAATGACCTCCTTACCACGCTGGTGACCACCCCTGTGATGCTAAGCCTGGGAGACTTGCTTAAGCAGCATCCCATCCTATGGCAAGACTTGAAACAGTGGGTTGAAGGATCACGAGAGCAAGATGATGATCTACACGATCATGATGCAGAGACACAAATACCGACTCTAACGATGCACTCTATGCCAAAGTCCTTGCACATTAATGCCTTTTGGGAGGGCACCGAGATGCATGCAGTCTTATCGGTCCTAGCCCTAGGCGACACAATGAGAAAGGGAATCGTAGATAGGGGAGCTGGGGTTAGTGTGCTTAGCCACGCAGTGCTTTAGACTTGGGGAAACCCACTTGTTGAGATTGCTAAGTTCAATGTCACAATAGCAAATGATATGAGAGTGAAACCATTCGGGGTGCTAAAAAACTGGCCAGTGAAAATCACAAGTGTCCAGTTCTCGGTTGACTTTATAGTCATGAAGGGTGTGGACTACGATATCCTATTAGGCCGACCCTGGATGCGCAATGCCAGAGTCATCGAAGATTGGGGTAACGACTTAATCTTCCTTGGCAATAGAACGGACGCTGTGAGGGTAGAGATGGACACTTGGAAGACCTCACCAGTCAACTTGAATGCCATCTCCACGATGCTTAAGGGGAATGCTCAAGTCAAGAAGTCCTATGGGCCCTTGACCAAGTATATTCCATGCCCAGAGGACAAGCAAGATTGGATGCATGTCCTTGCTACAATCGACCTGCCATTCTCGGATCATGAGGCATATGAGCAAGCCATCAAGACATTCGGTAATTCTAAAGATGCACCCTCCGTACCAGTTTGCATGATGGCAGGAACCCTTTAGGGGAGACCTAAACTTGTCACCTTCCAAATGCCAAATAACAAGAGGGAACCCCAGGAGATTCTGGAATATTTAATGAGCAAGCTAGCTACAATCCACCATCAAAATTCAAACCACTCCAGAATCTCTTAGATGAATCCAAGTGGCAATGGACCAGTGCATGACTTGAACCTCATGTACAACTGGGCCCTAATCCTCGATCAAAGACAAGAGATATACCGAGATCTAGGAGACGATGAGTAGTCTGACGAAGAGGACTCCAACAACAAATATGAAGATTGCTGATCTTTCAGTGACGAAAGCGAGGGTGAGATGGATACCGTAGAATACAACACTGAGGGTTGGAAAATAGAACAAATATGAGCAGACTCCAAGCCGTAGAAAAAGAGTGTCTTCAGGATAGAGCGAGGGGTCATGCACATCGATTGTGATTGCGCCTGGTTGGAACACGTAGGAGCCATAGATTTCGATCAAGCAGGCCTAGCCCAATCCGGTACGACACCAGTGCTTAGGACAAAGTCACCATTTGAGTTGCGACCACCAGGGGAGACCATCGCTTCTAGCAAAGACGGGGAGTTTGACTATGAGTCATCAGAGGTAAGTTTAGATAGCAACCCAGAGATACCTAGGCCGACAGACGCACCAAGGGGGACCTACCCGTCCACTTGAGGCGCAGACGGTTGAAAGAGGAAAGGATAAAACAACCCAGGGACACACGAACGGAAGAACAGAGAAAACCGCAGGACCTCCTTAAAAGATTTACAAAATTCAAGAAAGGGGATAGGGTAGTGATCTTGTTGGGTGCCAAACGTCAAGGGCAAACAAGTGAACCGATCGAGGGACCAGCCAAGGTCAAGGAGGTGAACCTAGCCTAGGAAGGGGAGACACCGCGTCATTGCTGATGACTTGACTGAGGAAGAGGAAACGAGTCTTGTCGCTCTCTTGCGAGAGTACATAGACGTATTCGCTTGGTCCTTAGAAGAGCTTAAGGGGATAGATCCGAGTGTAGTGACTCATAACATACCCATGACACCAGATGCTACACCGGTCAAGTAGTGACGACCATACCCTATGAATCCAAAACATGCTCACGCGATCAAGAAAGAGATTGACAAGTTGATGAGAGCAGGATACATTTATGAAATTGAGCACATGGACTGGGTATCGCCCATAGTCATTGTCATGAAGAAGAACGGAAAAATCAGAGTGTGCATCAATTACAAGAAGGTGAACACTGCTACTAAGAGGGACAACTATCCATTGCCATACATTGAGCACATGCTTGAAAGAGTGGCTGGCAAGGAAGCCTACAGTTTTCTGGATGGCTTCTCGGGATACAATCAGGTGCAAGTGCATCCTGCCGACAGGCATAAGACTATCTTCACCACTGAGTGGGGCGTCTTTGCTTACATAGTCATGCCCTTTGGGTTGACTAATGCCCCCACCACCTTCCAATGCCTCATGTGTGCCATATTTAAATACATGCTTCACAAAGAGTTGGAAGTCTTCGTAGATGACTTGTGTGTTCACTCGACCTGGAGAGAACACTTAGACAAACTCTGAGCAGTCTTTGAGCAGTGTCGCTTATATTGTCTCTCCTTGAACCCCTTAAAGTGCCAGTTTTGGGTGAAGCATGGATGCTTTCTAGGGCACGTGGTGTCAAAGAACGGCATTGCCACTGACTTCTCGAAAGTCAGGGTTATTTTTGATCTTTCGCCCCCAATCAACTATAAGGGAGTTCAGCCATACGGGATACTATCGGCAGTTTGTGTTGAATTATGCATTGATTGCCAGACCTTTATACAAGCTGCTGATTGTTTTTGAATGGATTGAAGCATGCCAACGAGTATGTGAAGAGTTGAAGAAGGCTCTAACCACAGCACTGATTCTACGAGCCCCAGATTGGATCATTACCTTCCACGTGCATATCGATGCCTCAAAATTTGATGTAGGGGCAGTGTTATGCCAACTTGGCAAACATAACTTGGACTACCCAGTGAGCTTTTCTAGCAGAAAACTCACTGAGACGGAAATGATTTACTCAATGACAGAGAGAGAGGGCTTGGCCATGGTGTTTGTTGTGAAGAAATTCCGGCATTATCTATTGGCTACACCCTTTACCTTCTTTGTGGACCATCAAGCCTTGTTAGATCTAGTGAATAAATGTTAGAACCACCGATCAAAGTACGGGTAGCCACAATCATGGAGATTGACGAGGAAAATGAGGAAACTGTAGAACCTCCCTACCTTTGCATCACAATCATTGCCAAGCAAACATACATTGTCAACGTCTAAGTCGATGTGAGGGAGCATAATTTAATGTCTTAACCCACGATCATTGGACCCATATTGGCAAACCACAACTACATCCCACTACTGCCAAACTGAGCCCATACGGGGTGCGATCATACACACTCCTAGGGAAATGCATGGCCGCAGTTTCTATCGAGTCTGTGAGCATACCAATGATATTTTATGTATTGCCGAACACTAAAAATGCAGGCAGCGAATCACTACTGGGTCGAACCTTTAAAAAGCAAGCTCACTACAATGTCGATTATGAGTCGCAATGTATCCACTTAGCCATTGGCAATGTCCGCATAGTGGTGGCTTTTAGCAAGAGCTTTCAGCAAGGGCTGCACACCTCCCACTAGACTTGCAATGCCACTGGTAAACACACATTCAGCCAAGTCCAAGGAGAAGGGTTGTGATTTGTTACACCCTCCCAAGCCTCTATGCCAGCAACCTGTTGAAACGAGGTCAATGCCCATGAACACCCATTAAGGTGGGTGCCTAAACATCGGAACCTACCACCCAAAAGCAATTGGCCACGCCTTTGCAAGGCTAACAACACAACCTCAAAACCTAGAAGGCCAAAACAAAGCTACAAACAATGATGGGTGATCAAGCCACGATGGGTTCCTAAGACCCTATTGCAAGCATAAGGTTATTATGAGGGTAATGCATGGATATGGATCCCTAAGTCTAAAGCAGCCAAGAGCACCAATCAAGTGCCACCCCCACACGTAACCGTACCCCACCATGCAACGGATCAAGGCCTAATGCCACAAAAGACTCGAGTCACCAAGCACATTGACTAGCAACTGATTATGCACATGAAGACCGACCAGGTCTACCAACCCAAACTTCAGCCTGTTGTTCCCGAACTAGTCTCACACAACTTAATCAAGACTCAGGAGACCGCACCCACAAGTAGTGATGCCCCATTTGCAGTTCAGTCGTTCGAGCCTGGCTGGCAAGCGACCCAACCGCAATCTCAGGAACAACCAAGCTTGCAACTATTTGCTGCCCAACTCTCTAGTTCTGTCAAACTTCAACCACCCGCAGGCCTTAGACCCTCCTATGAGTGGAAATCATTATTGTCACTGGCCGCGGATCTACCCGAAGACATGGGGGATGACATCATTGCTTGCCTCAGACACTTAGATGCCACATTCATGTCGCTAGCTCTGAGCTATGACTCCTTGGACTTGGACCTATTACAAGAGCCCTTTGCGATAGAAGTTCGTACAATGCCTTGTTCATGGGACACACTAGAATTTTCATTCGTCAAAGCACCCCACTCAGCTGCAGAGTTGCTCCGCACTGAGATATCTACAGAGCAAGCCATCAAACAACGGCTCATCACGTCATACAATAAGGGAGCCTCTTCTGCTAGCACTGATTGAGAATTAGAGGTGATGGACCTAAAAACGGGCCGGCACTGGCTCATGCACTAGCCGGACCTCGTCACTACGCACAAGACAACCCCTCGGCCTCGCGGCCAGGAGCGTCTATCAAAATCACTGCCTTCCTAAACATTGCGTTTGTAATACGTTGTAGTCCAACTGATCCTAACCCAATATTACTCCTCAGAGGGAGTCCCTTTCACATAGCCAAAAAGGCTCGAATCACATACACATGGGGTTCCTCCTACGGCTGAATGCCGTCAACCCTCTGCGACTCTCCTACACCTTGGGGATTGGCCCCTCGATGCGTCGCTCAACATTTAGACATTTCGCACAAAAGTCGCTCAAGGTACCAAATAAGCGTATCCAGGAATGTACCATTGTCCTTACTTGATTTCCCCTTTTGGATCCCACGTCTACCTTCAGCATGGGTACCTCACTGCCTCTCAACGTAGGTCATGTTCCAAAAACAATTGCAATGCATGTCCAGGAGCTGATCACTGATACTTTTAAATTCTTTTCATGCTCCATGCAATTGGTAGATGTCTAGTGCTCAAACATCTAGCAAAACAGTATCGTGCACAAGTGCAAAAACATTCTTTTAATGGTTTCCAACTACCGTTCGTGCTTCGTTGCATGGCCTAGCACCGAGGTGATCCTCGTGCTACTAAGCTCTTAATTTTAATTATTATCCGTCCTAAATGCTATGCATAGAAATCAGCAACTTTTCCATCATCTCACACGGCATTTAGACATATTTCAACTTCTCTACCCTTCCCCGTTTAAGTATTGCATTGTTGGATAGATTTATATGGTATTTTGACATCATTTTATGTATAAAAAGCGGGAAAACACACACTAGAACAAGAAGGTGGGGTTGAACTGAGGAAAATCCTCATGCTTCAGTCCCCACAAACATTCACAAACATTGCTCTTATTTATCCTTATTTTTCGGAACCCAAAATGCATTTTTCCCCTATTTTTTAGGGTTTTTCCACCATTTTCTTGTATTTTCCCTTATTTTTCTGCATTATTTAATTACTGAAAATTAAGAACAGGTTATGGGCTGTGGCCCTTAGTTCCTTCTTGCAGAAAAATGAAAGTTTAGTTGATGTTCCTATTTACTTCCCCATTTTTATGCAAAAAACCCTCATTTTCCCTTGTTTTTTCATGTTTTACGTGTTTTAATGTATTATTTTGAACCACAAAATGCATATTTCTTTGATTTTTTGATTATGACCAGCAAGAACTCATAGAAAATAGCAACATGAATAGTTTTTATCCCACATGAACAACATTTCATCCATCAAAAGCCATAAAAGCTCAAATTTCCTTTGAAAATTTTAAATTACCGCTTATTTGCGTGTTTCGGGTTTCATGTCCATGGCTGTAGATTTGGAAATCAGCAGCACTTCATGTCCAGCATAATCATCAATCACCATTTCCAGCCCGTGGAGCAATCCGATCCATGCCGGACAAGCCTCCACCATTCTTTCTTCTTCCTTCTTCTTCCCACATGAACTTGCCTTTAGAAGAGAGAGAGGGAGGAGAGAGAAAGACTGAAATCAGAGATCTTCAAAGAGGGCATCATTGCGCGAGCGAAGGGCGGCGATAGAGTCTGCATCCAGAGGGGAATGAGTGGCAATGATCATTTGCAGGGGTTGTTTGTAGGCTGCATCCCTCAAGATCAACATAGAGGGCGCATTTTTCGGACGTGATGGCGCCATCTCCTCCTCCTTTCTCTCTCCACGATTTGCATCTTTCATTTCATGTGGCATTTTAAGTTTGGGCTCCCAAAGGTCACTTGCCCATTTGGCCAAACTTTGGTCCACCTCTTCGTATCTTGACCGGTTTCTTGGCCATTTCCCCGTCCGGACTCGGAATTGAGCTCTGAAAAATCCTGGGCGTCCGGCTTAGCATCCCACATTGGCCAGTAGCTCATGTCAACCCGCACGATTGTCTGAAAAATTATGAAAAATCAACAAGTGTCGCTTGGGCACCTTTAAAGCACTTTGGCGCTTAAAATCGTCCTAGATCGAGCCGCTGCCTTTGACAGTGAATATTTTTCCCTTGATATTCATAATTTTTAGCTATTTTTAAGCACTTCCCGTCACCTAAATTCCGCTCTCATTGGCGACCACGGGATAGGGCGACACAGCCCGTCGAATCCACGAACATATCTGCACATAAACAACCAAAGAAGCATCAAACTGATACAAAACCATTATATAATCAAACTCAGCACAATGCTCCCCCTACCCCTGGACAAAACCAAGGCATGACATCCACAAGGAGTAGGCCTAGCATCATCTAATAGAAGATCCGAAGCGAGTCACTAACCAACTGCTCCAACACAGCCAAACTAAAAAGAACTGCCAAAGAGGTTGCCCTAAGTGGTAGTCTGAACTACTTACCAACTAAAGACAACACCACTAGGAGCTCCGACAAGGCGAGGACTCCTATAGCCTGATCAAAGAGAATTTTCTTTCAGTACATCTCTTCTTTTAGAGTTTTTATTTTATTGACATACTTGGGCATGTAAAAAGGAGGGAGCTGAGCGTAGTGACCCAAGGAGAACAGGGCATCGGCCTCAGGACCTGTCTCGGCACCCAAGAACCTACCAAGCCCTCGCAAGGCAACACTTAATCCTTTTCTAACGCTCACTTTTATTTTCGCTCCAACCTTCCTTGTTTTGGTATTATTTATCCAGCAAGAAGCCACCCCTAGGGAGACAAGGTATCGGCCCTGGGTCTGACTCGTCCCCAGGAACCTACCAGGCCTTCGCAAGGCAATGATCAACTGCTTATATATTTTCATTCCTTTCCTTTTCTTTGATAGGGGTTAGAACCCCTTTTTACACACCTTCGTATTTATATTCATCTTTTAGGATAGTCAGGATTTCTTGGCATCATCATTATTATCTTCTGGCAGGCTTCTCTAACTGCCTCACTACTAACAAGAACTCCTAGAACGGCTGCCTAGCAGGCTAGCAGAACAGGGTCACTAGGACGTCCTTCTAAAACAGGTCTTTCGATGTCTAACAATGTCGTTGCAGGAGGTGATGACTACTCTGACCTCCCTCAAACATACTCAACCTAGACCTGGGACTTCATGCCTTGGTTGCCGGTCCCCAACAAAAATGTGTCCCCTTGACAAGTACAGATACACACAGAACAGGAAAGAAAAGTACTCGTAAAGGAGAAATATCACCTGGAGTGGCCACAAGAAGCTTCCATCGCAGCAAAGGCTCCTCCAGGCTCCACAAAATTCCACGAAACACGAACCCTGTCCAGCACAACACTGAAAACAAAAACCCGATTAAACGCACCCGCACTAGACAGGGAAATGGCCCTCTTGGCCTAATGACATCAAACACTTCACTACAACACTGCATCGGCCCTCTTGGCCTAATGAAATCAGACACTGACTACGCATAACACCCACCTGGAAACAACCATGATAGACATCAAAGCATACCATTCCCAGGGAAACAGGGCTTGTAGCCCTAACCTAGGTGCATTAAATTATGACCTATCCCTCCTGCGTATATCGCAAGAGGTGTTCGTATTACATGTCGTCGAATCAGTCTGTGGGTCTGAGATAATAAAGGCAGATGAGTCTCGCTTACCCTCTGCATCACCCAAATCAACCATCGTCTGGCAAAGAGGGCATGTTCAGAAAGCATACCCCACAAACGACCGGGTCCTGTCTCACCATCAATAGATATATCGGGACAGGGGCCACAATTAAAGAAGAGGTCTTCTTCATACGCGAAATTAGCCAATGAATTGGCAAACTGATTCCAGTTCCGTGGAATCAGCTGAAAAGACACTCTATCGAATTCGTCTAGCAGGGCCATGGCAGTATGATGGTACATACAAAGGATGGGGTTTCGTACCATGTACGTCCCATTGAGTTGATTTAAAACCAACTGAGAGTCCCCTTTCACCAACAACTGGCGGATACCACCCTTCTTTGCAATATTCAAACCCATAATCATGGCTTTGTATTCGGCCATATTATTAGTAAAATTCGCCCCGAGATAAGCAGCTAACTTCATGACAATGCGTCGTCGGGGGTCTCGGATGACAACTCCTACACTTCCTTTTTTGCATACACCCCTGGACGCCCCATCAAAATACAAGGTGTACGTCCATAAAGGGTTTACATATCCTGCCATCCTGGACTCTACTCGTAATTATGGTAATCGAAATTCAGCATATTCAACGGGTGGACTGTAGGCTCCATCCCTCCATCATTATTGAATTCAACAGGGATACTCGTCAAAATTTGTAGGCAGTGATGGCAGAAGACCTTGATCTCCCAAATAAATGTCCCGCCTTCTTGCTCAATCACCTTGTATCCTTTGCTCCACCAAATGAGCTTTCCCTGATGATACCTTTGTTCCAAATATGGGTGTTCTAAATAAGGGATCAGACGACCCATCAACCTCTATCACGATTTCCTTACAGATATTTGATCGATCTTGCCTAGACCTGCAAGGCAGTCATAGCATTAGTGCAATCAGAAATAATAAGGTTTAATCTTATTAAGATTAACCTTATTTTTAAATTCTATCCCCTCAAGATCAGCTAACAAAGCTGTGGATTTATTCTTTCCTATTTTAACGATTCTATAGGGCCCATCCCATTTGGGCTCTAACTTGCCTGGGAATAATTCTCGTCGGGCGTCATAATACAGAACAAGTTGTCCTTTCTTGAAGGTGTATTTCTTGGCTTTGAGGTCGTGTAGCTGCTTCATTCGGCGCTTCGCCACTTCTTGGTGCAATAAGCTCTGCAGCTTAAGCTCATCTAAATGTGCCAGTGTCGTCAAGCGCTCAAAAAGTGCGTCTTCATCGCTCAAAGAATGATTGATGGCAAACCGAATAGTCGGCAGCTCAATCTCTAAAGGGAAGACACACTCCTCCCCATATACTAACTTAAACGGGGTATGGCCAGTGGCTCGTTTGAATGTCGTATTATAGGCCCACACAGCCACATATAACTTTTTATCCCAATCCCGTTTCTTTTCCGACACAATTTTGGACAGGATGCCCACAAGCTGCTTGTTGGTGCTTTCAACTTGCCCATTGGCTTGCGGATTATATGGGGTTGTCTTGTTATGCTTGATGTTCCACAACTCTGTCAAACCCTTGATCACCTTATTCAGGAAATGGGTTCCGCGGTCCGACACTAATTCTTTCGGCGGACCAAACCGGCATATTATCTACTCTAAAAGGAAACTAGCAGTTTCTTTAGCATCATCTTTCCTTGTTGCACGTGCTTCTGACCACTTTGTGAAGTAGTCAGTTGCGACAATGATGTACCTCTTTTGCGTAGTCGACGACGGAGTAATAGGACCCACAAAGTCTATTCCCCACTTCTCAAATGGAAGTATCGCCATAATAGGGGTGAGTGGTCGTTTCCTATTCTCTCGACTATCATGCCGTTGGCAAATATCGCATCGCTTAACATACGCAAACGCATCCTGGAAGATGGCAGGCCACCAATAACCTGCTCTTAAAGCCTTTTGTGCTGTGAGCCGTCCAGCAAAATGGCCACCGCAAGCAGAATCATGGCATTCTTCCAAAATGAATGGCACCTCGTCAGGCATCACACACCGGCGATAGATGTCATCAACCCCTTGCCGATATAATGTACCTGCGATCAAGGCAAACTTTAACGCTTGCTGCTTAATTTTCCTTTTCTCAGCCCTAGATAATTCGGATCCCGCCTCTCCCGTTGATAAATAATGCATTATTGCAGCATACCAGGAGGGAATAGATGCCGTATCTATTTTAAATAACCACTCCATATCACTACCTTCAGCCACAGATTCTTTCGGCTCCCCAAAGTCCACAAGACATTCCACGATGCCTTGCAACCTTGGTGGCTTACTCTTGATTTCATAATCAAATTCCTGCAAAGTGATTAACCACTTCGCTAAACGATCAGGCGGCTGTAACTTATTCATCAATAATCGAAGTCCCTCCGCCTTCGTATAAAGCACGACTTTCTCATAGAGAATGTAATGCCTGAACTTCTTGGTCCCAAAAACCATCGCTAGACATAATTTCTCCATGTAAGTATAATTGATTTCGGATACCCCTAGCTTCCGACTAGCAAAAGCAATCGGGTGGTACCACTTCTCTTCCCAAATTTGGGCTAAACAGCAGCTGATACTATACATGGTGGCTGCTGAAAATATATAGAACACCTCACCTCTTTTAGGTGCTTTTAAAACGGGCGCTCTTGCTAGCTCTTGTTTCACGTCCTCAAATGCTACCTTACAAGGGTCACCCCATTCAAACGAACGGCTAAAGGACAATAAATTTGTAAGCGGCAACGTTCTTTCTGCTAAGGCGTTAATGAATCTACGGTAGTAACCAACCGAAGACAGAAAGCTGTGAACTTCTTTCGGAGTGCGTGGTGGACCCATGGCAACTATAACTTTGACCTTCTCGGGGTCTGTCGCAATTCCTACCGAACTGACCACATGACCCAACAATAGCCCATAAGGTACTCCAAAAACACACTTCCGTGGGTTTAGGGCGATGCAGAATTGTCTACAGCGCTCAAAGCATTTTCTCAAAATGATCAACTGCCTTTCTCTCACGGTGGCAGCCCCTAAGTCATCAATAAACACCTTCAACTCTTCAGGAGATATTTCACCGAATGTCTTATCTGCTGTTCGTTGCCACGAACCAGGCGCATTGCATAAACCAAAGGCCATCACATGGTACGCGAAAGTACCAAATACAGTAATGAAAGTTGTTTTCAACTTATCCTCTTCTGCAATTGCCATTTGGTTGTATCCTGCAAAGCAATCCATAAACGAATATATCTCCCTACCCGCTAATTGATCCAAAATCTGGTCAATAAATGGCAATGGGTAATAGTCCTTAACTGTCTGCTTATTCAGCTCCCTAAAGTCTACACATAAACGGATCTGATTATTCTTCTTCTTTCTAATCACAACTGGCGAACACCATTCCGTGTGTTGCACAGGAAAAATCAAACCCGCTTTTCGAAGCTTCTGTAACTCTTCAAACAGGCCGTCCCTCAATTCGAAAGGCATACGCCTTACTTTCTGCCGTACAGGACGACTGCCCTCTTTCAACGGGATTGTATGAACAGCAAGACTAGGAGGGATGCCTCTCAACTCATCATAACTCCAGGCAAAGATATCACGGAATTCCTGGATCAAGGCCACATAGTCCTCCCTTTCTGCTGTGCTGAGCATAGAACCTAATTTGATTGGCCGCGAATCACCAAGCATACCAAGGTCTAGCTCGATGACATCTGCATCTCTTATACGATCTTGGCCCTCTATCGGCTCGTTCAAAGTGATCTGATAGATGTCCTCTGTGGTGGATCCTTCTTTGGACTCATCACTCGATGATGTCTCACTGCCAGATAAATCTTCTAATGTCTCCAATTCTGTAGAAGATAGAGGAGCTCTCTCACTCTGCGGGGACTCAGGATAAGCATCAACTACCACACGCTGGGCACCTCTGCCGAATATCAGTCGACCGGCAGGTATATCTACTTGGCAGTCCGCTTGCAAGATCCAAGGTCGTCCGAGTAATACTTGGTAACTTGGACGCCCTGCAAAACGAATCACCCTAAAGTCCAACAGGCATTCTACATTTGCAACAGTGACATGGACCTTAGTAATGCAGCCTTCCGGCTGTCTCAAACTATCATCTGCCATTCTGAGAATTGTGGAGGTATCTTTCTGGATCGCAAGACCCAACCTTTCCATCAGTTCAGAACTCATAATGTTGACCGATGATCCCGTGTCGACAATGGCATAATCTACTAATATCCCATCGACATAGGCTGCAACCCTTGGGCAATGCTTCTCAGCATGCTCAAACCAGTCATCACCTACTCGCGCAATACCCAAAGGTTCTACAATATACCCGGTACGTAGGATCTTTCTAAATTCCTTGCGTACTCCTGGGGAAAGCTTAATAAGCTGTAAGAGGTTCACATCCGGCTTGACTTCGCAAAGAGAGCTCGCCAAATCGAATTCATGATAGTTCGATAGAGCTCGCTTTTCACGCCAAACCATCCGCTCTTTAGGTCGCTGAACTGGCTTTATTGCCTCTTTCTTAACTTTCACCTTCTTCTTTGGTGGTTCCTTATCGGCTTTACTTTCTACGGGCTTCAAAGGCCCCCCTTCCATGGCAGGATCCAAAACTTGCGTTCCTTTGTCACCTTGTTTAGGGTTTCCGTCGACAGGCTTATCCTTGTCGGCTTCTCTACCCTTTTGACCTCTTGTAAGGACAGCTCACAAATTAGAGGTTTCAGCATCGTTAACGCGTACAGCCTCAATCAAACTAACCCCACTACCACTTGGTAGCTCCTCCACTGTAGTCTTTGGTCGTTGAAGTATTTGTTTAGGCCCATTTTCTGGCTGGGAATCATTTCCTTGGGCACGATGATTAACAGGCCCTGGTTGCCGACTACCTCGCTGGAGGGAACTGATCTTACTCCAGCAAGTAGCTGCTAGATGGCTGGATTTTCCACAAATGTCGCACTTAACATTTGGGCAATTTCTTGGATAGTGCTGCCCGCCACACCATTTGCAACTAAACCTCGACGGTGCACCCTCCTCCGGGTATCTACTTCCTATCAAATTTTGTTGTTTTTTAAGGAAGTTGACATCCACGGCTATTTGCCGATACTGCTCCGTAATCATGTCGGTATAATGCTTCATCATATCCTTAACCTCACCAAGAACATTGGAAGAACTTGACTCATAGCCTTGGTCATTTCCATGTCGTTCCATCGGCTTAACAATTCGATTAGGCACTGGTTGTTGAGCCACAGGCATGGTATTAGGATTGACCGCCTGGCCTCCACCACTTGAAGCCATTTGACTGCCCATAGGCATCGACATGCTAGGGGAAGCTGGTAATAAAGGCACATTCTGCATCATGTTCCCTCTCCCATTAGGGTTAGCCATCGCCATCCCTTGACCACTACTGTCATTGGCCATTGCCATATTGTTTCGCAATACTAAACCCATATTCGAATTGCCGCGAGAAGCATAGGCTGCTTGTAATCGGGATTCCACCTCTTGTGCTCGTGTAATGGCAGTATCTACATCCCCCAAGGGGACACTACTCAACTGCAATTGGATGTTAAAGTCCAAACCATGTAGGAAATATTGCAACTGGGCAGCTGCGGGGATAGGAATAGAGGTGTCCAACTTACGGAAAACCTCTTTTATCTTCTTCGCATAAGCACGAATATCCTCGTGTGGTTCTTGGCGGGTCACGTTAAGTACACGCAACCAATATTGTCCACCCCTTTCAGGGGCAAACTCCCTTCGAAAAGCTCCATAAAATGCATCAATGTTCAATATGGTTCCGGCTTCTAAACCATGATACCATATAGCGGCTCTTCCTTTGAGAGTCATATTGAAGAACATCATTAAATGTCCTTCTTCTTGAATGCGACAATTAAACATCAGCTTTTGAAACTCCCTAATGTGGAGTTCCGCATCTTCCTCAACTAGCCCATTAAAAATGGGTAGCAGGTACCCTAGAGCCGGCAAATCCGTCGTTCCTGCTGGAATTGCAATAGGCTGCGCCATGACGAGGATTGGATTTGCACTAGGAATAGGGGACGGTGGGGTTACACCTCCCGTACTTGACGTGGGCTGGCTTATAGCAGGAAGGGGAGCACTAGAGCTTCTGCCTTCTCCTAACTTACTGCTTGTGGCTCCAAGACCACTAGATCCACCCCCTCGTAAGGGTTCAGCACCGCTACGCTTAGGGGAATATCTCCTAAAAATTTCAGCACGTCACCTAGCTCTTTCGTCTCTTTCTTGCTTTTGGATTTCTGCTAGACGATGCTTATCAATAAATAACGGATCAATCTCAGTATCCTTTGGCATAAACTGCTAGTTGGTCCCTAAACAACCAGGATTCGAGAACCGCCACTTTTAAGCAGCTCCCGGCAGACGCACCACTAATGGACCTAAAAACAGGCCGGCACTGGCTCATGCACTAGCCAGACCTCGTCACTACGCACAAGACAACCCCTCGGCCTCGCGGCCAGGAGCGTCTATCAAAATCACTGCCTTCCTAAACATTGCGTTTGTAATACGTTGTAGTCCAACTGATCCTAACCCAATATTACTCCTCAGAGGGAGTCCCTTTCACATAGCCAAAAAGGCTCGAATCACATACACATGGGGTTCCTCCTACGGCTGAATGCCGTCAACCCTCTGCGACTCTCCTACACCTTGGGGATTGGCCCCTCGATGCGTTGCTCAACATTTAGACATTTCGCACAAAAGTAGCTCAAGGTACCAAATAAGCGTATCCAGGAATGTACCATTGTCCTTACTTGATTTCCCCTTTTGGATCCCACGTCTACCTTCAGCATGGGTACCTCACTGCCTCTCAACGTAGGTCATGTTCCAAAAACAATTGCAATGCATGTCCAGGAGCTGATCACTGATACTTTTAAATTCTTTTCATGCTCCATGCAATTGGTAGATGTCTAGTGCTCAAACATCTAGCAAAACAGTATCATGCACAAGTGCAAAAACATTCTTTTAATGGTTTCCAACTACCGTTCGTGCTTCGTTGCATGGCCTAGCACCGAGGTGATCCTCGTGCTACTAAGCTCTTAATTTTAATTATTATCCGTCCTAAATGCTATGCATAGAAATCAGCAACTTTTCCATCATCTCACACGGCATTTAGACATATTTCAACTTCTCTACCCTTCCCCGTTTAAGTATTGCATTGTTGGATAGATTTATAGGGTATTTTGACATCATTTTATGTATAAAAAGCGGGAAAACACACACTAGAACAAGAAGGTGGGTTTGAACTGAGGCAAATCCTCATGCTTCAGTCCCCACAAACATTCACAAACATTGCTCTTATTTATCCTTATTTTTTGGAACCCAAAATGCATTTTTCCCCTATTTTTAAGGGTTTTTCCACCATTTTCTTGTATTTTTCCTTATTTTTCTGCATTATTTAATTACTGAAAATTAAGAACAGGTTATGGGCTGTGGCCCTTAGTTCCTTCTTGCAGAAAAATGAAAGTTTAGTTGATGTTCCTATTTACTTCCCCATTTTTATGCAAAAAACCCTCATTTTCCCTTGTTTTTTCATGTTTTACGTGTTTTAATGTATTATTTTGAACCACAAAATGCATATTTCTTTGATTTTTTGATTATGACCAGCAAAAACTCATAGAAAATAGCAACATGAATAGTTTTTATCCCACATGAACAACATTTCATCCATCAAAAGCCATAAAAGCTCAAATTTCCTTTGAAAATTTTAAATTACCGCTTATTTGCGTGTTTCGGGTTTCATGTCCATGGCTGTAGATTTGGAAATCAGCAGCACTTCATGTCCAGCATAATCACCAATCACCATTTCCAGCCCGTGGAGCAATCCGATCCATGCCGGACAAGCCTCCACCATTCTTTCTTCTTCCTTCTTCTTCCCACATGAACTTGCCTTTAGAAGAGAGAGAGGGAGGAGAGAGAAAGACTGAAATCAGAGATCTTCAAAGAGGGCATCATTGCGCGAGCGAAGGGCGGCGATAGAGTCTGCATCCAGAGGGGAATGAGTGGCAATGATCATTTGCAGGGGTTGTTTGTAGGCTGCATCCCTCAAGATCAACATAGAGGGCGCATTTTTCGGACGTGATGGCGCCATCTCCTCCTCCTTTCTCTCTCCACGATTTGCATCTTTCATTTCATGTGGCATTTTAAGTTTGGGCTCCCAAAGGTCACTTGCCCATTTGGCCAAACTTTGGTCCACCTCTTCGTATCTTGACCGGTTTCTTGGCCATTTCCCCGTCCGGACTCGGAATTGAGCTCTGAAAAATCCTGGGCGTCTGGCTTAGCATCCCACATTGGCCAGTAGCTCATGTCAACCCGCACGATTGTCTGAAAAATTATGAAAAATCAACAAGTGTCGCTTGGGCACCTTTAAAGCACTTTGGCGCTTAAAATCGTCCTAGATCGAGCCGCCGCCTTTGACAGTGAATATTTTTCCCTTGATATTCATAATTTTTAGCTGTTTTTAAGCACTTCCCGTCACCTAAATTCCGCTCTCAAGAGGAGTTAAAAAGGCTTGCTGAAACCGAATCCCCATTCTTACGGAGCTGGTACGCCCTTCAATTGCAATGGGAACTCAAGGGATGCCAAATAATGACCAACGTTGAGCAGCAATGAGCCATCAAGACATCGGAATACGACCCAACTTATGTCGCTCCAACCTCGTATAGGGTGTTAATGACTATTCGTGACCGCCGGCCCCTAGAAGAGCACATCAAAGGACACCCTTACCTTGATCGCCTCTTGACAGAGGAAGAGTTACATATTGCTAGTCGCATTGATTTCGATGACGTCCTGATAGATATCCTTACTTACATCACAAATGTAGGTACCCGACCCTTCGATCTAGACCTCAATGCTCAGCTGGAGTACAATCCAAACTTCTATGCTTGGCTCATGCAAAAGTAAACACTCGACCGTAAGCTAACAGCCTTGGGCCTGCTAGCTTTCAATCCTAGGAAGGATTCTCCCCAAATCCAGAAGGGGAGGGGATAAGGTAAGGTGGGTGAGTCAAATGGGAACCAATCAAAATCAAGCAGACGCATAAACACATGAGGAAAAAACACACCGTTGTGAAAACCTCAGTTGACATTTAAATGCAGGAAGAAAAGAAACATATTAATTTGCGAGTGAGAAAAAATGTCACGAAAAATTTGAATTAAAGGGTGGAAAAGTATAAAAGGAAAGTTTATGTTGGAGCTTAAATGTTTTCATTCAACAAACACGAAGCCTTTCTTTTCAGCAAATAACTCTGTCGCAAGCACTAATGGGAATGATGGTTCATGACAGGAACAAAAGATGTCACAGCAAGATTGTGCTCACTGACTCCCTTTCACGGAGGAGGAGAGAACACAGTACGGCATTAGCTTAGAAAACCATGCTTATAGTTAGTTGAAATTCCGCAGCATTCACAACCTTGAGAAGGTGGTAGCCAAGGAGCACGACGCAAGGAGAGTAGTGGAACAGTGTAACCTCTACAAGTACCTAGAGAAGTTTGTGCAGGAAACTAACCACACGAAGTGTGTGGAATTTCTGAGAACGTACAATCCCGACCAAGAATGTGGAACGGTGACTATGGGAAGAGGGGACAATGCTCGACATGTGCAGGTGCCACTAAACCAGGCCTTGGTGGAGAAGGCACTGGGCTGGAACCTAAGATGGAGAAAAAACGTAAGAGAGATGTGTATGCTATGCTGAAGATGAAGAGCGAACATGTTTTGACAAATGACGGCATCAGCATACAGGATATCCCCGATGCTGAGATCCACATGCAGGCAAAGTTGGTGCACTCACTTTTCTCCAGCCAACGCCTATAACTCCCTCATGCACCGGATCAATGTACCTGTGCTAGAGAATGTGGCAGCCCGCACCCTGGATGAGGTGGACTGGAATAGCTATGTGTGCAAGACGATAGACCAAGAAGCCAAAGCACTAGCCCTGGGCAACAGACAGGCAGGCGAAGAATCCCCAGCCTCTAAAAATATGGAGAGGAAGAAACCTTCCTCAAAAGCCTCCTTCATCGGGTATGGAAGTATGTTGATGGCCATCATCCAAGAGGCTGTAAAAAAAAGCCCAACAAGGAAATGAAGGAGCGGATGAGACCCTAGATAGGTCAATGACCCACCAAGGGGAAGAGCAATCAAGCAACAGGACAGAAATCAAGACAGAGAAGGAGGAGCAAGAGACTCAATCCGAAAGAAAAAAAACAAAGAAGCCCCTTGGAAAAGTAGCTCAGAAGAAGAAACAAAATGGGGGCAGGAAAAAGGAAAAAGAAGATCTAGAGAGAGCCAAAAGGGAATCCCTAAGAGAGGCAGAGAGGAAAAAGAAGGAGAAGAAAGAAGCTGAAAATTTGGCAGAGGAATCAAGGAAAGTAGAAGAAGAGAGAGAAAGAAAAGCTATGGAAAAGGAGGCGGAGTTGAGGAGACAGGAGGAGGAAGACATGGCCGAAGCAACTCGCCGATCCATAGAACAACAAAGCCGACTCGATGGCCTAGGGGCTTTAAGTCCGCCTAGGGAAAATAGACCCAGCTCAAGCACTCAAGTACCCAAAGCCATGCTGCCCATGGTCATCGAAGTCAAGGGTAAGTCTCCCATCCATCCCATCCTGCCCCTCTTGGTGCCCGCCCAGTGAAGCAACCACTGTCACCCCAAGCATTCCGACCAGCATCGATGTGAACAGTTTTGTGGCCTAGATGTAGTATTTTATCAATAAGGAACTAGCAAAGGAAAGAGCGGGGAGACCATGGCCACTAGGCACAAAAGGCTAACCACAGATGTCGAGTCCAAGCAAGATCCGAAATGCCAAAAGATGGAAGTTTCGACCACCCCAATCCCTACCACTATGACGCCACCAGAAAACCATGATGAATATGTTGATGAATTTCTCTCTCAGTTAGAGAAGGCAAGGGAGGAAAGAAGGATAGTAGTGGGTTGAGTTGGAAGTGAAAAAGGAGTTGGTAGCAGCCTTCCAGCTTGAAAAGACGAGGCAAATGGCTACGCAACAAAAGGAAATCCTTGACCTGAAATGAGAACTAAAAGCCAAAGAATAAAAGGAGCAAAGCTGGTGGCGATAGCTCATAGATGAAAATCAAGAGCTAAAGAAAATGTAGGGAGAGTATAAGCTTCTAATCATGCAACATAAGGATCTAGTAGCAAAAATAGGTCACAGATCGAACGGAACATGAAAGAGTTTGCCGCAGGGGAAGAAGGAAGGAAGCGAGAAGAGGAACAACACCACCGAGAAATGGAAACCATGATCGAAAAGCTGAGCATTGAAAGAGAGGAGCAGGAGAGAATGAGCAGGGAATTGGAAGACCAAGAGCGGAGGCTCATGGCCCTGGTGTAGAGATAGGGAGAAGGTATGGAGGAAATGAAAAAGAGAGCCGAAGAGTGGGCAAGACAAAATGAACGAAGAGTGAAGACCTTGGCGCGTTGCTTGGCTCTCGTGGAAAAAGAGAAAGTTCTAGCAGAAGGCAGAGCAAAGGCAACCCAAGTGGCTTTCAATACTCAACAACAAATCTTCCTGAATACCCTGATGGATGCCATTCATGCAAAGGAAGGGGAGTCCTTGGAGGTTGTAAAGAAGAAGTTGAGCATAGTGCGCAGAGCTCTACAAGCAACAGGGCTACACATGCCCCCCCAACCAATTGCAATTGGACTGAGCCCTGATGAACAACATAGGTACCTGCTATTGGACGGCCTAACCCCCAAGGAGATTGATGCTCTGGGGTTTGTAGAAGAGGTACAACAGCAAGAGCACCCACGAAGTGAGACTGAACTGCAAATCGACCTAGGCAGATTTGAAGAAGAAGTGATCCCACAACCCCCTTCACCCAATTTTGAAGGGCAGGGGCAGCCAACAAATGCATCTTTGGAAAGAAAAACCACCCTGCAGGAGAAGAGGAGGAAATTGGTGGAAGAAGCCAGACAAAAATTGAGGGCTTACCCTATGGCACAGCCATCTGTACCCCTCCCACCATGCCCAAATGACCTACTGGCCAGTTTCCACGCATAGTTCATAATTTGGGAGAGACAGGAAAAAGAGAAGCATCCCTTCAACTTCAGCTTCCTTATCACAGAGTCCTTCCCCCTAAAATAGTGGATGAGGTGATCAACATTGGAAGCCGGCTAAGCCAATAGTGGCTGAAAGAAAGAGAGAAGAATCCCACCCTCTAGGGCACTGAGGATGAGGAATACTGGCAAAATAAAGTTTTTGAAGTGCCTCGGTCCATGCCCAGATACGAGTGCTAGCCACTGTGGCAGAGATGCATCTGTGAGATCACAACGTGTTTGCAAGGATGGCTTTCTGTAACACTCTCCCTACTGAGAGGAACAACCCCACCTACATGGCGTACCCTTGTAGAATAGGAGTAGACTTTGATGCAAACACTCATGGCCGTTACGACTTCCCTGTCATATATAACCCCTATACTACCACCTTAGCCCAAGCCCTCACCTTCACCTTCCACAGCCTAGATGCCACCATGACAAGCTTTATTGCTAACTTCTCCTCCTATCCAGATCCCGCCTTCATTACCACTTGCAACTATCTTAGGCTTTTAAAAATCCTACTTAGACAGGATCCCACCCCAGCAGAACGTGGCCTCCCACCACTCTTTTTTTATCCTAACGCCATTGATAGCTGCACGATGACCTGCCTAATAATGCAAGCCAGCCTCCTCCCTTCCTTCTGCCTCATTGTTCTTGAAGATATGAGTGATAGCTAGTTCACCCGTTGCAGCCATCCATTCCTCTCCACCACCCCTCTCCAGGTCCACTTGAACCTTAAGAATTTCGTGCAGAGCTAGAAATTTTTGAGTCACTCCATTAAATCCCCTTCACCACCACCTTCTGAGGATGAGGACTAACACTACCGAACCCTGTACCTCAGCAAGGCTTTAAAAAAAAAGAAAAAGGAGCCCACGACATATCCACATGCAAATTGCGGCACATAGCTCACACTCACTGCACCTAGGGGTCCTCAAGTTAGGCACATCCGATGACCTCGGTCGGCCGGTCCTATTCCGGCCCTGTTCCTAACCCCCTAGCCCTTTTTGCCTCCCCACTTCATGCTTACGCACCCCAAGGGAAGGACACACATAAGGAGATAATACTCACCTATGGTTAGACCTGTTACCCTAAGCTACACACACCGCATCTCCCTTTACACAAACAGGGTTCTCAAGTGTGGGACATCAGCCAAGCTTACCTAGGGTTAGACCCAACTCCTTGTTCCACCAGCACAAGTACCAAACACCACACGGTGAGGTAGAAACTCCCCTTAGGTTGAGCACTTTCTCCTCCCAAGTACAACAAGATGCTGCAAACCACCAACTTTGAAGGCCCCCATCATCCACTCAACATACCTTTAATTCTCCACCCAAATCATTCTCAGAGCTTCCCATTCAAATGAGTCCCCCAGCCCTGGCCCAAAATCCACCCTTCCACAATAGAGATCTCGAAGTGCCATGGAACTAGCACCCGTCTCGGAGGGGGGTAATGTTAACCTCAGTTCAAGATGGCAAAAAAATGAAGCAAAAAGCGAAAAAAGAATAGAAAAAGAGCAAAGACTCAAAGGTGGCCCCTAAAAGCTAAGCTGAGGCGAAAGCTCAATTTTAATAGAAGGCGTCCCAAAAAACTCTAAAAAATCTTGTAAAAGAGTGCCAGGCTCCCTCGTGTGCCATTTGTAAAGGAATAGACGGGTGTAGGCTTAAGGCATGAGGCAAGAAAAGGGAAATAGAAAAAAGGACCTTGCCACAAAGGCCAGTCATGTAAAAAAGGATGGGCGCCCATGGAATTTTAGGGCTTGTATATAAAGTTCAAAAAAGTGAATGGAAGCTGGGTGTGGCTAACAAGAGACCTCTCTTCCTCCTTTCTTCTCCTCTCTTTGCTTGTGTGTGTGCTCTTGAGAGAGGGAGTGTGAGAGTGTGAGGGAGTGAGTGTGTGGGAGTGAGGGATTAAGAGGGTGAAGCTCTTCACCATCTCTACTTCTCTTTTTATCTTCTCTTCTTTTTGCTTGCGTGTGTACGGCTATGGTGGATGGAGCTTGATGGAGGAGGCTTGAGGGTGCTTGAGCTAGCATCAAGGATTGTGGAGCTACCGGTGTGTGTGAAGGAGGAGGCAACTCATTTTGGTATCGAGGTAAGCTCACTACATTTGTAGGTTCGAAGGCACGTTACTATGTGAGAGGTAGCCATTAGAGCTCACTTGGAATGCTTGAAACAATAAGTGGTCCGTGGGTCTTGGTAGTTGAGCGAGAGTTCCCACACCATTCATAACCCCTGACTGATTTTTCCTTGGAATTGCTCTATCAACGAATAAGCCATATGCAACTAGGTGCAATTAACTTCCCTTGATACATGCACTTCACAAACTCCATCTTTCGAATATTGCGATGAATTTATCCTTTTTAATAACCCATTCTCGTGCGGCATAGTATGGGCCTGATGTGTCTCTCATGCGAAACTAAAGCAAGCAACTTAACAACTTAGAAATGTATTATTTATATCCGGTACGGTAGTTGTATTGGCAATGATACCCTCGTCCGAAGCTTCGTTGCTAGTTGTGGGATTGCCATCCCACGTGACATTCTTCCCTTGGTGGCCATTGTCCGCAAGTAGATTCGAGAGATAAAGAAGGAGGAATGAATTTGGGATGGGAGAGCATAAGAGAATATGGCTTAATCGAAGACCAAGATAGGGGGAATTGAGCTCTCTCTCTCTCTCACAACCTCTTGGAGTAACTCCTCTCTCTCTCTCTCTCAAGCTCCTTCTTGCAATCTCTTGGAGGGGTATCCTTCTACCTCCCTCTCTCTACCTCTCTCTTGCAGCCTCTCGAGGTCTCATGCTTCCTTTTGCCTCCTAAACTGCTCCCCATGCCTCTTATTTATAGTGAATTAGAGAAGAGGGATTATGGCTGAGAAGAAGAGCTCTTTGTGGAGAGGATCTTGGAAAAATCAGTGATTTGATGCTCAAATCATAAATCTAATGGTCACATTGGCTCCGAAAGGGTGGTAAAACTCCAAGACACTTGCCAAGACACTTGGTTAGAAATCTTTCAGATCACTCATTTTTCTTCTTCCTGTTTGAAGTGTTGTTTAACACTTGTAAACTGCGATCACGATGTGCACAATTTCACCAATCATTCTTTTTTTTGTATTAAATCTCCAAAACTAGCTTAAAACCCACTTGCTTTTTTTTCACATGGCATCCAACTCTAGAAATTTCCATATCTTTTTAGGATATTTACAATAAGTAAGATTCCTATTCTAGATAAGGGATGGAAATTTTGGTGCCATGTGATTTGGACCAGGTACTTTTGTTGGACAAAAGGGACATATAATTCTCCTATATGGGCAGGAGACAAATATTAACTTGAAGATAAGTTAAGAAACTTGTTTGACAAAAGGATTGCTTGTTTTGTTTTCGTGTATGTGTTGTAAATTACAAGAACGAACCCTGTACCCTAAAAGGTTTAAGTAATGAAGATGATTTTAAATGTCGCACATAAATGTGGTAGGACCTAATTAGGAAACTAAAGCTATCAAGGGAAGCGGGTGGACGGAATCCGCGATGGGTCCGTCCTATAGCAGGGTGATCCCAGAGAACTGGGAAGCTTCTCACAAGGATTTATTGTTGTTCGACTTTAGGTATTATTAAGTTAGAGCCCGATTCATGCCGTTTTAGGGGACCAAAATGGGACTATGCACTATAGTAGAGAGGTTGAGCATGCATCCCTCTCGTTTCCCATTCTCTTTGAACCAAGTGCGCTATGGATCTACTTCGGATTGGGTATCTCTGTATGAAGTAGGATGTCCAAAACCGAACGCTAGAATGCTGTTAGGAGACCTTGGCCCTGGGAACCCAGATTTCAGGTCGATCCTAGTGGGTTCAGCCATGAACGTTCCATTGCGAGGCAAACTTGGGAAACCCTAGGCAACAAACCCCGCAACATTCCTTGGGAGTGCTGGGAAACGTTGCTTAGATTCATTTCTTGATGGACCGCTAAAACGTGCTTGGACAGCCGATAGGCGGACACATTACAATTGCCTTTCATCATCAAATGAAGAGTAGATGCAAACCTTTGATAAGGCCAAGAAGACCATTGAGAACAATTTGCACAAGTAAATTGTCTGGCAAAATCTCATTTACAACAATCAAATTCTCTTGAAGATTTTTCATCTTTGTTAAAGACATGTCCACGGATTCACATTCATCCATACGTTTAGTTTCTAACAACTTATGCAAGTGAGCAACATGAGCCTCATTTCTTTCTTGATACAAGCACACAAGAGTATCCCAAGTATCATTAGCTATTCCAAGAATATGTGGAATTACAATACGTTTAACAAAAAATGCAATTAAAGTATGAACCTCTACATCTCTATCATCCCCAAAAATTTGATTAGGTGGTGGTGGAATTGTAGTATGTTTAACAAACATTGCAATTGAAGCATAAGCCTCTACATCTCTACCATCCCAATGAATGCAAGATTAGGTGGTGTTGGTGCTCTAGCATAAACTAAAGCAAACCTAAACTTGTAGCATCCTCAAAATCATCTATTTTTGTTGCTTCTACTATACTTGCAACTTCTAAAACACAAGAAAGATATTGATGTTGAAAATTATGTATAAAATGTCAAAAGAGCTTGCATATTACTAACAGTAGTACAAAAGAAGAGGCAAAATGAACCCAAATAAAAAATCTAACAATTTTTGTTGACTTGCAAACACTTGTTAAATATCATCCCAATCTAAGAAGACCTAGTGGACGATGTTGAAGAATCTACCCAAGAGGTTGAAGCCCGCTCTGATATCAATTTTTGGATTTAGGGTTACAGGAATTCAAGTACACAACTTCGAAAAGAAGAGACCTCATAGAGCACATAACTCAAAGTATATTGAAAGGTGTTAATAGAGAAGATCTACAAGCACACAACTCAAAGTATATTGAAAGGTGTTAATAGAGAAGATCTACAAGACTTAGTATGCCCTAAAAGTGAATAGGTATACATATAAGGTTGGGGAGAAAATCTCTCGTAAAGAGGGAAATAAGTGCCTCGACAATCCTAAATGTGCTCACACACATCACTACTAAAATATACTAACCTTCACTTTGCAGTGTCAAGGAGAAGGTAAGGTAATGAGCTCACTAGAACCTTCACTTTGCGGTGTCAAGGAGAAGGTAAGGTAATGAGCTCACTAGAACCTTCAGATAGATCAATGATCATAAGAGATGTAATGGCTATATGAGAGATAGCCATTGCCAAATCAAACGAAGCAAGGTTTGGAGTACTTCTTTCCTAGGCTTCAATGTTAAGCTGATAAGGTGCATTACAATCAAACCTTAATTATCTCATTTATTTAACCCCAAAACTCAAAAATGCTACAAAGTTTTTGTGTCCCATAAGCAGACTCACAAACTTTGGTTGGTTGCTTCTCTATCAACAATAGATGGTGGGCTGCATAATCACTTGGCATGCTTGATCAATCTACCATTATTCTTTAGTTTGGTGACCACTTCTTCACTACTGTCCGCACCCCTATTGGAAGATGTGCATATGCACTAAATGGGGCTTGTGCATAGAGGTGTCATGTGAGAAGGCTAATGTCCTATGTATTAGAAAATGGGTGTACGGTGCCATGGGTAATCTAGGTGTAGGTAGGTAGGTGCACTTAAAGGTTACTTTTGCATAGGTGCACTATTGCACATGTGCATTATGTGTGTGCCAATGCACATGCACTATGCATCGTGCATGCGAATGTGTGTACTAGTGCACTATATGTAGTGCATTGGTGAATGATGGAGTGGTGAATGGAATAATGGGATTATGTTTTGGGTGTAAGGAATGCAGTACTGAACTACATGCACGTTAATGTACAGGGATGCAATATACTAGCTGGTATGTACCATGGTGGTTTGGTGTACAAGTGTATGTGCATTTAAATGGAATTTTTGTGCAAGGGACTCAATGTAGGACTCTAGGATAGTACATAGGGCATTGCAAGGTGCCTCGTTCTCTTGTTCTCATACATGTCCAAAATCCCTTTGTGAATAGGATGGGTGTCATGCAAGAGACAAAGAGAAGAAAAGATATGATGAGCACACTAGTGTATGTGTGCATTATACTGTGTGTGTACATGCATGCACAATGATTGCACCAGGACCTTAACTCTCTTGGTATAGTCATAATGGACATTACTAGTGGTGTAGTCATCACCCTCTAAGCATCCACTCTCAAGTGAATGCAACCTAGCTCCTCCTACACACATAACTAACCACATAATGCACCTCTAGATAACATGGTTGCACCTAAAACCACATTAACTCACAACTACCTTGTCATTGGGAATCTATCGAGAATGTTGACTTTCCATTAAAGATCCCCAAACAAGAAGAAAAATACCCTAGAATTTTGTGTAATCCACACTCAAGGCAATCAAGCCAATGATAAGAAGTGGGGGATAGTCATCACGCCTTGCATCTTAGGAAGTGGGGCTAGGCACACCTATAAATAACCTTTAAGATTTGTGACACCAACATTTCCACACCTTGTAACAGACTCAAAATTGAGTGATGAATGTCACAAACACCAAGGCTATTATGGCTCCTTGATATGTGTGCTACACTTGAGTATAATCCTAAGTTCTACAATTGGCTTTCATCATCTCAAAGTGACACAAAACCATAGCTCGTAAATATGTACATAAGTATAAAGAGATGTCAACGATTGTGAATAAGTAAAAATAAATGTGTACATAAACACAAAGTCAATGATTGTGTATAAATAAAACAAAATATAAAGGAACTGGGACCATTTGTTTTCTCTTGTGTTGATGTTAAGTTGATGAATAATAAAGTGTTGTGTGTTGATAATGAGTTGAAGTGTGTTGACGAGGGTGTGATGAAGAGCTTGTCTGGCCTAGCAAGCCTAAATGAAATGGGACCATGTGTTTTTTCTTGTGTTGATATTGAGTTGAAGAAAGATGAAGTGTTGTGTGATGAGGAGGTGGTGAAGAGCTCATCCGGCCTAGTGAACCTAAATGAACTAGGGCCCATTGATGATTCTTGTGTTGGTGAAGTTGAAGTGAGCGAAGAAGTGTGTCAAATTCTTCACTCACAAACAAGGCCCAATTCCACAATAAGAAGACAAGCTTCCATCAATGGCAAGGGTTCCTTCATTAACATGCCTCAATCTTTAAGTTACCCTACCTCAAATACAAAGGAACACCCTTTCACTGCCTCAAATCCAAGGGACCACTTTATCACTACCTCTTTGACATTAGTTGGATTATCCCTCCTAAAGAGCACCATCAATCTTACCATCTCATCACCCTCATCAATGTTAAAATCCTTTGTTTTGCATTGTATATCAAAGGAAAAAAAAGAAAATATAAAAAATAAAAATACCACATACAAAACATGGCATTGTACCTAGGGGTCCTCAAATTACAAATGCCAATGGCCTTAATCATCTTGCTCCATCCCTAATCCCCTAGCCTTTGACTTCATATTCCCCTATGTAAACTTAGAGCACATCAAGGGTAGAACACACCTAGGGAGTCTTGGCTCACATGTGGTTAGACATGTTTCTATGAGCACTTGCACAATTACTTTTGCACTTTTCCAAATATATCATCACCACGGTAACAGGACATGAAGCGTGATAACTAGCAAGTTAATTGGGAATCACCCAATATTGTAGTTCCACTCAACATTGTGGCCATTAATAAAGTGTAACAAAACCTCCACCATCACACCCATGGTTGTGTGTTCCAGGCTTCTCAAAGTAGCTTGAGGTTCCCCTCATGATTTCCCCTTGTCCCTTAGAAACATAAATAATTTCCATCACTTATCCAGCAATTCGTGCCTTAATTCATCACAATCATCAAACAAAAACCATCTAGTTATCTTTTACCTATTTAATAGCCCATGCAAGCACATGTGCTCACATAGTAATTTCAACATAACCTATTCAAGGATTGGGTTCTCAAGTGTGAGACAACACTACATGCTTGCTTGGAGTTTGACCCATCCATCATTATGTCTTGTGCACATGAAACAAACTAGCACTCCCCTAGGAAGAGAGCACGAGAGGTTTTCCCTTTCAAATACAAGTGAAATTGATGGCTTACAACTTCTACTATGAGGTTACATCTTCCAAAGTGACCCGCTTTACCCACTCCATTCAAATCTCACCAATTTATCAACAAAAAATGATCCTAATCTCAAGAGCCCCATCTAATCCCAAATGCCACTTCTTGCTTTGGCATATGACATCTAAAGCAACTCCAATATTGACATCAATCTCCACTAACAGCCACTATTCTCCTCATGAAGGGCCCACAAATATCCTTAAGATTCCTTGTCTTCTACAATCCGAATTGAAGCATACCACCTATGACAAAGAGTGCCATATGTCTAGCACTCAACTAAGAGGGGGGTAATGTTAACTGCAAAATAGAACATGGGACTAATAGCAAAAGCAATTGATAAATGATAAAGGTGAATCAAGGCAAAAGGCAAAAGCACAACTTTACCAAAGGTGCAACCCATCATAAATATTTTATAACTTAATCCTTTCAACCATGTGTGTGCAATATTTTCAAGTTAATACCATGACCATAATTATCTATAATATTATTTTGAGAGTTGGGTATTGTAACTTGTAATATTTTCCTCTAAAAAGAAATATTTGTAACTCAAATAGAGTGTGGGC
This sequence comes from Lygodium microphyllum, assembly GCF_053477565.2. NCBI lineage: Eukaryota > Viridiplantae > Streptophyta > Polypodiopsida > Schizaeales > Lygodiaceae > Lygodium > Lygodium microphyllum. Next base: position 60,231,082 of record NC_141135.1, on the reverse strand, counting down.
ACTAGCTTTTGTTCACTTTCATAGCAATCGATGTAATCTAAATAGGTATGTATTAAGCAAAAAGATTGGCCAATAACTAAAAAGGAGAGACATGCATCTAACTTGAGTGGAAGCCCAAATTCAAAGCCCTATATAATATAAAAGCCAGAAAGTAAATGAATAAGCTCATTCTTGTGGTGCAAACTTGAGTGCATTCTTCTGCTTCTTGATTTTATTCTATCTTCTTATGCTTCTTCATCTTGAGAGTGAGGGGGACTGTGAATGTGAGAATGAGGAAGAGAGTGATGAACTTGGAGAGTGAATCTTCTTCCTTGCATCATGCTTTTGTCTTCTTCCTCTTCTTGGATAAGAGGCAAATAGGAGGAAAGGTTGGGTTGCTTCTCTTTATCTTTGTGTTTTTTCTTGTGGATCAAATCAAGAGCTATGGAGTAGAGAAGGTAGAACAAGTACCGTTGCATAGATTATGGAGCCAACATTGAGCTCACTATACCCTTCTCAATTAGTTCATTCTTGCTTTCATGGGAGGGTTTTGAGAGGATAGAAAAATCAATGAGCATGAGAGATGTATTAGCTATGTGAGAGATACCCATTGCCAAAGTGGGTGAAGTACTCAAAACAATACATCTTTTGTCAAGTTTGACATTCTAAGCCTAAGAAAGTTATGTTAAGATTGCACCTCTTGTAAATGTGAAGGAGGAAAAACCTACCGTAGACTTCCTAGAGTCCAAATTTCCTATAAAATCAACATCTACATAGACAAGGAAAGGTGCATCAAACATTTTGGAGTACTATATGTAGTTTTCCCTGAGTTGTGCATGGTTTTATATATTTTCAATGAGTTTTCCTTATTCAATAGGTTGACTAGAAAAGAAACATTGCAAGAGTCATTGATCCAAGGGTGAAAATATTCAACCTTATATAATTTTATAGATTGAATCTATAGGGATGAATCCTTCGTATTATAGCTTTTAGATTAAGAGGTGGGTTGTACCTTGAGGAGAGTTTTTTTAAATCACCATGTGAGAAAGGGAAATTTTTTTATTAATTATTCAAAGAAAATGCATGAAACTCTAGTACCTCTAGTGCTAACTACTCACATTGCATACATAATGTCTAGATGTGTAGCTATAATAGCATAAATCAATCTATCAATCATAGATGTTTTGAGTAGCATGGCCATTTTAGCCTTCTTCTCATCTAACCTAAGGCTATCCTCTTAGCAAAGTTTCAAATATGAAGGCAATAGAACATTGATAGCCTCCCCGCTATGCATGGTAAAATGTACTCCTTTTGAGACAAATAGAGAAAAAAATTATGTCTGTCTCTCACAGTTGGCATGCAAAGAATATGATTTGCATTCCCCTATTCCTTCATGCCAAAGGATTCATGTAACCTTTTTTTCAATGCATCCATGTCCAATAGTAACTTCTTGGCAATAAGCATGTCACTCACATAAACGATCAGGATCATATGCTCACCATCCATATCCTTTCGTATGTGCAAATAATAATCTCAATCCTTGTATGGGCTTGAAACCTCGTGAAAGCAACAACCTTATGATATCATTCCTTGGGACCTTACTTTAGTCCATTAAAGTTCTTGTGGAGTTTACATATCAAATTATTTCTTGCCTTGCACAACGAACCCTTTTGTCTAGTGCATATACATATCCTAATGCAAATCCCCATGTAAATAACTTTCCTTAATCTTGATATGAACAAGCTCCATGTCTTCCTTTGCAACTAATGAAATCATCATATGAGTGGTGGTGATCTTTACTATTGGTGAGATATCATGAGAGTCTATGGCATTTTCCTACTTAAATCCCTTAGCTACCAATCTTGCCTGATACTTAGACAATGCATTAGATGGAGATATTTTTAGTTTCTAAACCCACTTATAGGCTAATGCATTTTGACTACATAGCCTTCTTCCACTTATTACTATCATCCCAAGTCATAACATCATTAGAACATGAAGGGTCTTCACAAGTTGTAAGTATAACATGATCAAGAGATAGAGTATATCTCTTTGGTGGTCCAAAGACTCTTGTAGATAATCTCAACTCTTACTAAACCTAAGTACCTAGCTATCACAACTACCTATCCTATTGTATTTGAGGTTGGCCAATTCATTGTGGCACTTCCACCTCAATATTTCTTGGCTATCCTAGCCCTACATCATGTGGGATAAGTTTTACATGTTTGTCATATGGTGTTTTCCATCCTCTTAAATATGACCCTGCATATCTTGATGGATGGGCTATCTATGCATCTTCTCCTCATTCCAAATAACATCATGGTTGCAAACTATCTTTTTAGCCTCATGATCTCATAAGTGTTATTCCAACTCTTCTAAATTACTATATCCAAAAGAATGTATTTTCTAGACTTAGGATCAAGCTTGTTCCTAAGTCTAAAATCATGGTTGCAAACTATCTTTTTAGCCTCATGATCTATGCATCTTCTCCTCATTCCAAATAACATTATGGCTACAAACTATCTTTTTAGCCTCATGATCCCACAAGTGTTATTCCAACTCTTCTAAATCACTATATCCAAAAGAATGCATTTTCTAGACTTAGGATCAAGCTTGTTCCTCTGGTGCTTCCAAATATACATCTAGACTTCATATCCAAATACCCATAAGTGATCATAGGAGGGTTTCTTGCCAAACCATAATTCCTCAAGGATTTTGCAATCCAATAGCTTGCTAGATGATTGATTGATCAAGTTAACAACTATCTTAACAAGATTAAACCAAAATCCACAAGTAAGACCAACATTTGATACAATACTATGAAGCCTTTCCTATGTAGTCCTATTTATATTTTCTTCTACCCCATTTTGAGCTAGGTTTTTAGAAGTAATCAATTTCCCTTTTATGTTATGCATCTCACAATTTTTTTTGGAATATATGACAAATATATTGCCTGCCATTATTAGTCCTCATGCACTTGAGCTCTTGTCCTAATTGATGCCTAATGAAACTTCAAGTATAGGCCCACACACATCAATATGCACTAATCTCAATGGTCTAGATTTCTTTGTATCCTTCTTATGTGACATTTCATTTTGTTTTTGATACATAGAGTGCTCACATGTCAAAGTCTAAAAATGTTTAAAAATGAAGATATTGTGAACAAGAAATAACATTCACTCTACTGACAACAAGTGATCCAAATGGTGATGTGAAAGACATATAGATGGTTGCTCAGTCACCACTATAATATCATGAGCCTTTACACTAGACACATGCAAAGAGTACAATGTACAAGACTTTGGTCCTCTAGTAAGAACAAGTGACCCTCTCCTTATCTTCCAAGAGTGATTGACGAAGACAACATGAGAATTGCAGTCATATAATTTTCTAGTATTAATCAAGATTGTCTTTTGTGATATTCCAACTTTATTTTCAATCTTCTTGACTTCTCGCAGTTAGATTCAAAGAATTCCAGACCATTAAATAAAGGAACTCTTGAACAAACATAGTCTGAAGTTTGTAACCCGACACTTTCCCAGGTTGATAAGGACTGAAGCCATCCTTCACGCACGACAGTCACCACATGAATGCAAGTCATGGGCCATAAGTCATAAGTGACCAAACCCATTTAAAACTTAGCAAAGCAAGGCAAGTTTAAAAGCTTAAAAAAAGAAGAAGGAGAAGAAGAAAACGATGACGAATAGCCCCTCCCCCCTCCTTTTTATTGAAAAAAATAGCATACCGATTCTCCCAAATTTGGAGAAAAGATGGATGATTGGGTACAGATCACCGACTGAGGTAGTATTCTAATGAGCATAGAACACCAACTGAGACAGTGTTCTTGATGGCACTAGACCTCCCCAAGGCTAGTGTGAATAAAACCTACTCCAAGGGGTTTTCTTTTTTTGTTTTGGATTAGTGAGTATACACCAATCATGATGCGAAAGGTCTTATCATAGGGAACTCTAGTCGGCAGGAGGAGGTGAGGATACCAAGGGGCTCTTGTCATAAGCTCCTTAGGCTCTTACAAAATTCCAACTACCCTTTGAATTCAAGATAGTACCTTGGAAGTTCCAATACTAGTTTAGGAACTGAACTTGGAGAGAATAATACCTTTGGGTTGACATCATTCTAGTTAGAATAGAAAGCATTGTAAAAAGTTATTTTTCTTGAAGGAACTATTGAGAAGGGATTACTTTACTCAAATTTTGTGTTGTGAATTAAAGGCGTGTAATGAATTTGTATTAGGAGATAATTCAAAGAAGCTATTTTAATATGTTGAACCTAAGGTGGTAGGTAATTAGGTAATTAAAAATACTCTCTCGAGGGAAGTGGGAGGATGCGACTTGCATCATTTTATCAAAGTGCCACACTCCTCTTTGTCTCCTGTTCTCTTTGAACCTAGCACAATGCAAGCCTGTTTCAATCAGTAATTTTTATAAGGGATGGAAACTCAAACCACTAATACTGATCAACCATTAGTAGTTGATTTGACTAAAAAGACTCAGGTTGATCCTCGTGGGAATGGTTGCAACTTCCATTGTGGGGTAGACTCAAGTGAGCCTAGTTAGCAAACTTCGAGGGTTTTTTTAAAAATCCCAAACATCGTTTTCTAGGTCATCTCTTGATGGGCTATTAAGAACATACCGCCAAGGGAGCAGCTCGGGCGGGCACGTTACAGTTGGTATCAGAGCACACATTGATATAAGACACAATGCAAGTAAATAAAACTATTTATAGTTATAGCATAAAATATATTTCCCTTAAGTAGTGAAAATATTATCTTGTTAATATATATTCTTGCTTTTCCAAGTTATGTTTATGTCAGCAATGCACTCCTCTAGTTTCAACTAGATAAACTAGATGATGCAAATATTAGATCAGATATACAATCCTTCACCCTGTATTCTTGATTTTCCAATTTATGTTTATGTCAGCAATGCACTCTTCTAGTTTCAGCTAGATAAACTAGATGATGCAAATATTAGATCAGATATACAATCCTTCACCCTGTATTACGAAAGACGATGGATGTTAAGCATCGGAGGGTATTGTTACATTGATGCAAACTATCTTTCTTGCCTCCAAAATAATTTAAAGAGGCTAAGGTGCATGGAAACCCTTAAGGTTGCAAAGATTTATCTCTTCTATGAGGCCAGAGTAAACTCAAACATGTTTACTAGAGGATGACAAGTCAAATTAAACAGGTACATCTATGAGGAGGTTACAAAGGTTATACTGACTGATCAAGTCATGGTTGTAGGACGCTCCAATTGCCGCAACTACAAGAAACATGGATTACCTGATCTTCCCCTAGAATATAGATTTTTGGATATCCTTTCCCAAAATTCTAATTACTATGCAATGGATGTATCGCAATGCCATGCCTAAATTGTGGTAGAAAAACCTTTTCCAAGAATAATATGAGTTTTCGAACTACTTGAATAATGTATTCCCTTCCTATTGACGTAAAAAATTATTTTTATCCACCCGTTTGTCTCCTTGATAATCAGGAATAGTGGGAAGATATTATCCGTTTCATGATTTTTTTAAATTAAAAGTAAAACTCTCTTTTGAAGTGTAAACCCTAATCATTATCAAAAGGCCAAGTAGTACATAATTTCCTTCCTAAATTAATGGGTAGATTAAGAAAGTAAACTTTTTTTTTTGAATATGGTTGGAGAGAAAATTGATCATAAAATTTGCATAATTCCCTAGAACGTCACCCCAAATCTCAATATTACAGAAGCTCAAGAGAAGAAATTTCTTCTCAAATAGTACAAGCCACCATAGTTTGATGGTAAAGGGAGGGACATTCCAACTAAAGCAGAAACATGGATAGAATCTATGGAAGACTATTTCACTGCTCTAGAGACTGCACTATCAAATCAAGCCATGATCACCAAACTAAAACTCACAAGAGATGCCCGTCTTCAGTGGAAATAGTGGTGCAAGGACCAAAGAATGCCCGAAAGCACTATCACTTGGGACAAGATTAAGGACATTGTGCATGGGAGATATCTTCCACCCACATATTAAGCAAAGAAGATGAATGAGCTCTTCAACCTAAAGCAATTAAGTCTAAGCCTAGAAGCTTGCTACTCCAAATTTGTAACAATTCTAAAATATGCACCTACGATGGATGTTTCATAGCAAGTATCCAAATTTTGCAATGGTCTAAATCCTCCCTATTAACCCTCATACAAACAAGGTGGAAAATCCAGAAAATCTAAAGCAGAAGACAAGGCCAATGCAAAAGTGAAGATGAAGGTGTGCCAAGAAAAATTAGAAAACACAAGAAGTGCAAAAAAGTCCTAAATCAAGGAGAGAGGCACATAAGAAAAAGTGCAAGTCAATACTTTTGTAGAAGAGCACAAGGCGTACTATGATTTATCTTGTAAAAGAGCGATGGGCTCTTACTCGGTGCAAATTGTAAATGGTTAGAGAGGTGCAGGTTGAGGCCATGCCAATAAGGAAGAGGAGGAGAAGGGTTGGAGGAATTGGCCAAGCCCAAATCAAAAAGGGGATGACCGCCCAAAGGGAATTAGGGTTAGGGTTTTGTATAAAAGGCAAAAAGTGAATGAAGAAGCTCATTCTTGTGTGTGGCCAAAAGTAGCTCTCCTCCTCTTCTTTTTATTTTTCTTCTTCTTGCTTGCTTGCTTGAGCTTGTGCTTGAGAGAGGGAGTGTGAGGGTGAGGGACCATGGTGGAGAAGTTCTCCATCTTCTCCTCTCTTCTTCTCTTCTATTCTCTTGTCTTGTCTTACTCTCGCGACAATGGAGCTTGGAGCATGGAGCTTGAGGATCGAGCTCGCTTGAAGCTTGCACTTGGATCGTGGAGCTACCGGAGTGCTCGGGAGAGAAGGCAACTCGATCAGGCATGGAGGTAAGCTCACTACACTTGTAGAGAGAGATAGTGCATCGGCTATGTGAGAGGTAGCCATTAGTGCTCGGCTTGAAACACTTGAGCAATAAGCAGTCAGTGGGTCTTGGAGGTTGAGCTTGAGCTTGAGCTTGCCTCAACACGCCCCTAAATATGCATCTTGAATCAATGAGACCATCATATTTACAGGATGCATTGATTCGAGTAGCTCCAATAGTTCAGGAGATCAAATTTGGAACAGAAACAGTCAGAATAAGGGCAACTTCCAAGGTTATGCAAAAAGAACCCAAGGGCAGTACCAACCAATCAGGACAAAGAAAGCCAAATCAAATGCAGTGGGAAACTTTGTACCCACAAGAAAGAGCAATAAGACTCCAAGGTGCTTCTGTTGAAGGAACCATGACATTTCAAGAGGCAATGCCCAAAGCTTGGCCCAAATGTCCACCAAGGTCAGTTTCGTGGGCAAAGCCAAGATGCCAGGGGGAAGGTTGTCGGAATAAACCTAAAGGAGGTCAGTAATGATAAATATCCCACAATGGAATCCAATATGGAAAGAGCCAAAGTACGCGCCACTCTCAATAAGAAGGGTTCAAATTGCCAATTCTCGGTAATTTAAACACTAGTAAATTATCAATGTAAACCCTTTCGAATTTTAATTGACTATGGAAGTGCCCACTCTTTTGTGTCACCAAAATGTGCGAAAAGGCTAGGCATAAACACTACTCTAGGTACATGGCTAAAAGAATATGCGGATGTTTTTCCAGAAGACTTGATAGAGCTTCCACCCACAAGGGAAGTAAATCACAAAATTCAACTCATTCAAGGTGCTGCCCCTATCACCAACCGGCCTTACCGAATATCAATTCTTGAAGCCATTGAGCTAAAAAAACAACTCAAGCAGCTATTAGACTAGTGAGGCATCCAGCCAAGTCATTCACCATGGGGAGCCCCGGTACTATTTTAGAAAAAGAAAGACAGAACACTCTGCCTTTGTATCGATTACCGTGGACTAAACTAGGAAACAATGAAAAACAAATATCCAATTCCCAGGATAGACAAGTTGCTTGACTGATTCTAGGGAGCAAAGTTCTTTTCAAAGATCAATCTCAGATCAGGCTTTTATCAAATAAGAATTAGGGAGGAAGATATCCCTTAAAGTGCTTTTTTAACACAAGGTACAATCATTATGAGTTTAGCGTGATGTCATTTGGGTTAACAAATGCTACTGCCACCTTCAATAGGTTGATGCAAGACATTTTTCGACCCTACCTTGAAGACTTTGTTCTCGTCTTCTTTGATGATATCTTAACATATTCCAAGAATGAAGAAGACCATGGACCACATCTACAAGTAGTTCTTGAAACAATAAGAGCCCACAAACTCTATGCTAAAAAGAAGAAATGTGCCTTCTTCAAGAAGCAAATTGAATACTTAGGATTCATAGTATGAGTAGATGGCATTTTAGTGGATCCTACCAAGGTCCAAGATGGACAAGATTGGCCACCCCCCAACAACGGTCAAGGAAGTGCGAAGCTTTCTAAGGCTAATAGGTTGGTATAGAGTCTTCATTAAAGACTATGCCTCAATCGTTGCGCCTCGAATCGACCATCTCAAAAAGCATGTCTCCATTATATGACTTCTGCCGAACAATCTAGCTTTGAGAAGCTTAAACAGAGTTTGGTAACTGCCCCTATCTTAAGGCTCCCTAACCTAAGCAAAGAATTCAAAGTCATAATTGATGCAAGTTCTCTTGCCTTGGGTTATGTGCTTATGCAAGAAGGACATCCAGTAGCCTACGCTTCAAGAAAATTAAAGATCCACAAAAGAAACTATGCCATGCATGATCTAGAATTACTTGTTGTAATTCATGCCTTTAAATTATGGAGACATTACTTGCTTGATAATAGGTTTTCTCTAGTCACTGATCATAAAAGCCTTAAGTGGATTTTTACTCAACCAGATCTCAATATGAGATAATGTTGATGGATTGAGACCTTGCAGGGATTTGACTTTGAAATAAAATATAGACTAGGCAAGGAGAATGTGATTGTGGATGCCCTAAGCTGTAAATCATTTCTTAATTCTCTAATCTTAGAGGAACCCTCTAGGGATGGAACTCTTGCTACAATGATTTCCATGCCTAGTAACCCTCTTATAGAAATGGCTAAAGAAGAGGCAGTGAAGGATCCAAGCTATCAGAGATTGTTAAGAGAAATTTCCATCAAGGATTCAAATCCAAAACTCAAGACTAAGTATCAAGGTTTTTCCATAAACGAGGAGCTTTCCTATTACAGGACAAGACTATGTATTTCTACAAGTTACGAACTCAAAAAGAAAATACTCTGGGAAGCTCACAATTCTCCATTTTTGGGTCATCCTGGTTATGCTAAGACTCTTAATACAGTTAGAAGGAGCTTCTATTGGGAAAGACTAAAGGGTGATGTACTCAAGTATATCATCGAATGCATAAACTATCAACGAATTAAGGCCAAACATGTTAAGTTGCCAAGAAATCTCCAACCACTTGACATCTCTCAAATGAAATGGGAGTATATCAGCATGGACTTCATAATTGGATCACCCCTAGTACAATGAGGATATAACTCCATAATGGTAGTCATTGATATACTAACAAAAGTTACACACCTTAATTACAAGGCTTCCGATATCGTCAGGCTTTTTATTAAGGAAATTTTGAGGTTACATGGATTACTTTAGATAATCATTAGCGCGACCGCAATTCTCTCTTCACATATAACTTTTGGAAGAGTTTCGAAGCTCTAGGAACCCAGCTCTGCTTCAGTACTGCTTACCATCCCCAAACTAATGGTCAAACAGAGCGGGTCAACAAAGTTCTTGAAGACATACTGAGAGCTTATTGTAATAGGGAGTGCAAACATACCATCAAAGTATTCAAATGACTCCTTTTTAGGCACTATATGGGCAAGATTGTCTTACACCATTAAATTTTTCCAATCCTATCCTACGGGTAGAAGCATTTAGGAAAATGCTAGAAGAAATGGATCAGCAAAAGTGAAGACTATAAGGCAATATATTCAATCTGCTAAGGCAAGAATACATTTTCAAAGAAGGTGACATGGTTTTCATATGAGTTCGTCCAAAGAAAAGTTCCTTATCTTTGGGGGAATTCAAGAAGCTAAGTTCCAAGTATTGTGGGCCATATAAGGTGCTAAAGTGTATAGGATCAAATTCCTACAAGTTGTAACTCCCTAATAACTTGAAAGTACATAATGTATTTTATGTCAGTCTATTAAAAGCGTATGTTCCTAACCTTAACCATGTACTTAAAGACCAACAAATTGTGACGCCAAGTCAAGGAGTCCTCGAACTTCAACCAAAAAAGATACTTGACATGCATGAGGAAACTATAAGAAGCAAAACACTTAGAGAATATCTTATCCAATGGAAAGACTACCCTGAAGAGGATGCCACTTGGGTTGACCAAAAATCACTATGTAACCAATATCCCTAGTTTCATTCGAGATGAGGACATCTTGATTCCTCTAAGTGGGAGAGGATGTGATATTCCAACTTTATTTTCAATCTTCTTGACTTCTTGCAGTTAGATTTAAAGAATTCTAGACCATTAAATAAAGAAAGTCTCACACAAAGATATCTGAAGTTCGTAACCCGACACTTTCCTAGGTTATAAGGACTGAAGCCATCCTTCACAGAAGTCACCACATGAATGCAAGTCATGAACCATAATTCATAAGTGACCAAACCCATTTAAAACTTAGCAAAGCAATGAAAGTTTAAAAGCTTTAAGCTTTAAAGCTTTAAAGCTTTAAAGCTTAAGAAGAAGAAGAAGAAAATGATGGCAAATAGCCCCCCTTTTTTTAATTAAAAAAATGGCACACAAATTCTCCCAAATTTGGAGATCTTGATTGCATGAGAAAAAGCCTGAATTCTCCTCCTGCATCATAATAGATAACTCCAACAATCTCCCCCTCTTCTCAATTCGACGAGAGACTTAGATTGAAGCAATATCATCCAAGAGCTAGGCAAATCAATCATGGCATCTCTGGCACCCTCTTTGCACCTCATAGATCAAATCGCCAGCATCAGATTGCATCTTGAATGCTTCCAAATTGCTGATTTGCCAAGATACCGTCCATAAAGAGTTTCTCTTCTTGGCCAAAACCCTTCTTCTTCAATTTAACTATAACTACAAGGCATGAGGAGCTGTTGGAGGGCAGCCTGAGCAAGAGAGGAGAGGCTCTTCTCAAAAGTATAGAGCAAGAGGGTGGGGGGCAAGAGAAGCACAAGGATGGGACTTCTCGTCACAAAGACAAGGAGGATATTCCACAAGCCCTTGGAATCAAATCCTCTATCCCTTCTACCCCACTTCCATGTGGAATCAAGACTCTTCTTGATTTTTCTAAATTCCTAGTGATTGCCAGCCCCCATCAATCAAATTCTCATCAATCCAATTGCGATGACCCCATGCTCTCTTGCCAAAAATCCCCTCTATGATGTCATGATTAAATACCATGGCCCTGAAGAAGAAAATTATGAAGACTGTGCAGAGACAGGAGCTGCCAATAACATTGTGGACACAATCACTACAAACAGAATGGCGAGTACTGGGATTACACACAAAACTGCAAACACCATCAACCAAACACTCATATGGATCCCCAAGTACTATATTTTGATAATAAAGGCATTTAGCAAGCTATCATCCCATAAATTGGCGACAAAAAATTGCATTCGTAAAATAGGATTCTATTTATTTCCTACATATAATCTTTTACAGAAATTCTTAGCCCCAAATTCCAAGGGGTAATTTGGGTTTGTACAAGATGTACCAATGAGAGTGCAAGGAAGGTATTGTATCCCTAAAAGACTTAATATTTTTTATCTGTATTGATCTAGCAAAACCTCTGATGGATAAACACGAACACTAATTCTCGATATATAAGATACCTTGAGATGGAATTGTCAAAATAATACTTTTTGTAATAACACTAACCAAGATACTCGAAACAATTTTAGACACTGATTATATGACCACTAGAACTGGCCGTAGATATTCTAGATATTTGGTGAAATTTAAAAATCATCCTGTTGAAGAGGTCCAATGGATGCACGCTCGTGATGACCTAAGTGCTTACCCCTCACTGCTCACTCCACATTGAGCTAATAGCAATTGAGGACAATTGCTATCCCACCCCAGGGGTATGATACCGGGAGGCATATTTCACGGCAGATTGCGTGAGACCACGGTGGATTCCGTGAGGTTTTGCGGTGGATTTTGTAAACTTATATTTATTTGTCGGGGCTCATACACAAGGTGGATTCCTTGTGCGAAAAGTTGACGGGGACGCATGTCCTTTTCAGGCATCACATTAATTTAATGTGCAAGTGGGTGATTCCATAGCGGGTGATTTCACAAAATACATATTTAAATTAATGGATGTTTATGAGATTAGAGTGCACACTCATATTAAATTAAGGTTAGGACATAGTTCCAACCTATTTATTTATTTTGTAGCTGAAGACTGCTAGATATTCACTTTTGTCGGTTCAATTTTATTATTTTCTAACAATTGTGAATGCTTTAGTTGATATGTAGAGTAGGCAGCGGTGGCGCTGGGAAGCACTGGGCGATAGCGTGTATTCAAGTTATTTAGAGGACATTGTCATTTTTTATGGGCGCACATTTTAGGCGTGACGCTAATATTTATTTTGGCGCGCTTGACACATATTTATTATTTTATATGCGCATGGGCGCACAGTTTAAATATTCGTTGTTGGACATTGTATTTGGGCACTGCCCGACTCTTGGGCCGCCCAACCGCTTTATTCTTTATTTGGACAAAAGCAAATACAAAAGCTAAAGCATGCTAATTGTAAAATTGGGCTATTTTTTAGCTTAGAGATGAATAAAATATTAAATACATGCTTTGTGGAGTGCTTACACAAGGCATGGGAGGAGATTTTGAGCTTGGAGATGAATAAAATATTAAATACATGCTTTGTGGAGTGCTCACACAAGGCATGGGAGGAGATTGTACCCAATTGGTCTTTTTGCCTCATGTCATGCAAGTCTATTCTCTTGAATTTTGAGCTTAAAGTAGAGTTCTTTGTTCTTGGGGACCTTCCAGCGCTCGCTACATACACATACGGCATCTGATTGGCGCACCACTAACAATGAACAAGACACAAACTGAATTGGGAAAGCATCATGATATTGCATTCGTCATATATGTGAAAAAGTGATAGTCAAGTACAATGCTTTATAGTTGTTGGATGGGTAGTAGTTTCCCTTTTTGTGCATATGGGATCCAGTATACTTGCATGTCCTAAGCCTAGAACTACCTCATACAAAGAGAACACAGTATGTGTGATTATAAATATCTCAACGCCCCTCCTCAATCACAACCAGAAAGTACAAAGTGTATAGAGGCTTTAGTGAAAGCAGCACCTGCAAAGTGTGGATACACCATAAACATGGCAAAACACTAGAGGCTATTGCAGAAAAAGCTAAGTGTGGGTACCACAAACATGGTGGTCATCCAAAGGTTGTAACATGGGCCTCACACAGTGTACAGAGGCTATAGTACAAGGCTACATGAGGAGTTTACAAGATTATGCCATAAGCATTGGGGCTAGGCATTACAAGACTAAAAAGTCTAGTTGAAAATTGGGTCAAGGACCGTCAGGCCCTTGCAGTTTTCAGCATTTCTTTTGACATAGATATTTAATTCATTTTAGGTCTTCTTTTCGATGTAGTCTAGCTTGCTCTTTTTGATCTTGTACTTTTTCTTCTGTTTGCTTGCAACTTCAGTGTCCACCGCTTTGATCTATTGGTCCTCTTCTTCTAGGTCCTCCTAGTCTTCTTCTTTATTGACTTTTCTTGCATTAGTTGCATTAGTCTTCATGTCCATGGCCCCCTCAAGAAAAGGTATCATCTTTGAGGCAAAAGAAATGACTTCAATTCTTGCACTTTCTCTAACATAGCAGGTAGTTCTACAAATGGAAATATTGATGGCATTTGGATATAAGTAGCTCCTTGTCTTCCTACAACTAGATCAAAAAAATCTTCTATGTATTGTAGATAAGAAACACAAGTCATGTTACTCTTCATAAAGTGTCTCCACATAGAGATCTTCTTGTTTGTCATTGACATCAGTATCAAGTAAGTGAGATCAGACTAGCAATGAGTTGATTCTTGAATATGTCAAAGGACACAAGGAGGTAGTGTGAAAACACACTACCAAGTATCAAGAGATACTTTGCTTGAGTTTGATGATGATTCTTGATGCTTGTCTTGTCCTTCAACTTGAGTCCCCTCCTTGTTGATGTGATGGATAAATTTTACTTGAATCCTTGCTGGAAACTCAGTTGGGAGCTCAGATCAGAGTGGCAAAACCTTCCAATGGAGTGAGAAGAGTGAGATGGAAGAGGAGCTTGATGATGATATTTGATTGAATATTCCAAGTCTTCCAAACACTCCACAAATGTCTTCACCTTGATGTTTATCACTGATTAAGTCAGTGAATCAGAGTGGCAATGTCTTAATCCAAGTGATAGGAGAGAAAATTAAGTAAAGATGAAAATTTTTATGAGCTCGAGCTCAAAAGCTATGGAGGACTATGTTAGGGTTTCAAACCCATTTGATAAAAATGATGACAACAGCTTGATCCGATAGCCATTTGAGTTGATATTTAGTGAGAGGATAGCTCATATGTTAGGCTTTGAATGCCCCATGATCAGCATCGACATTGTGTACTTTATGTATGGCGCAGACTGTACGACGCAGAGATGGTGCAAAACAGGCAGCGGGTTGCTTAGATGACAATGCTGAAGCAATAAGGTGATAATGTCAAGGATTGACATGATGAAGGGTTGCGCCCTGATCTGGGGGAGATATTCCTAGATGAAACCTTCAAGAGTTATGGCCTAGATGAGGAGATTAAGAATCTCCAACAGAGGTATGTGCTGTTTGGCTATGGCAAACTCAAGGTCAAGATGGAGATGGAGTTGAAAATGAGTGCCTGAGCTGGATGTGAGCTGAGTAGAGATGATCAGAGGTGAGAAAAGACCAGAGAGGTAGTGCCATGCTCAACTGAGCTCTGATACCATGTCAAAATATGCAGGATCTAGAGCATGGCTGTGGCTATGGTGGATCAAAGATGAAGATTAAGCTCATGATGACATAGACAAGACTTTACCTGTTACACAAGTGAATTAGGTTTCAAGATTGAGACTTGGACTCATAAGCACAATCTTATGTATTAGATACTAACTGAGTTGGAAAATCATCATGATATTGCATTCATCATATATGTGAAAAAGTGATAGTCAAGTACAATGCTTTATAGTTGTTGGATGGGTAGCAGATGGGTAGCAGTTTCCGTTTCTATGCATATGGGATTCAGTCTGCTTGCATGTCCTAAGCCCAGAACTGCCTCATACAAAGAGGCCACAGTAGGTATGATTGCAAATATCTCAACAGATGAGATGTCGATCGGGAAGGAGGAGACTCTATTCCGCAAGACGAAGAGACATCATTCCATTCAACCCAAGGAAGGGGATACGCTGAAGGTCTCTCATCCTCTTCTACTCTAATATGAGAAGAGAGACATTGAATAACTCTATCATATTCTATCAATCCGGTTAGAAGTCATATCTCTACTCTCGTCCCTACTTCGCCTACTAGAGAGAGAGAGATCATACCTATTCTCTCGCTCTTGCTCTATACAAGAGAAAGAGCTACTCTTGTTCCTAACCTTTCTAGCCAAGGTGAGAGAGAGAAGTATTGCTCTTCATGAGGCAAGAAGAACAATTGGCGAGGCCTACATCATCAAATCCTGCAATAACCATCATCATCATCGAGTGTCTTGAACCTTGTGTCTTACACCTTTTCTAGCCGGTATTACAGTTGTGTTCTTCTTCTTCTACGAATCATATATCTGTCATGGCCCCAAAGAAAAAGAATTCAAAAGTTGGAATCACGAGTGATCCTACTAACGTGGAAACAACAGTTGGAGTTGCAAGCATGGCAGTCACTAACTGAGCCACAAGTGTGGATAACAACCCTTTACCAATTTTGATACCACCGGTTTTTCTAAAAATCTCTATTCGAATTCAATAAAAATAAGATAAGTCTCTTAAGAAATACTTCGATCTTAGAGTATTCACTTGGTAAATTATTAGAACATCTTATAGGCTAGAAATCGTTATGAAAACTATAAAATTCTAGAACTCAAGAGAAATCATGATGAATTTTTCACTACAAATTTATTAAGAACAAAACCGCAAAGAAATAAGTCAAAGATATAGTTTTAATCTAGAAGCTTTGATAAAAGATTTTAAAGAGTAGAAATATCTCTAAGTTGGAGAAACTAACTTAAGGCCAAGAACCTTGGTTACAAGAATGTCATCATAAACCTTAAATTGAGAAGTTAGGGACCCCAAAATCTAGATACCCTAGTTAAATTCCAAGGGGAAAAGCTCTTTGCGTGAAATTCAAAGGTCGATTGCTACAAGATTAATCATCACTTGAAAGTTGCATGAGTGTTTGAAGTCATAATTGCTTGAAGTCATCAATCTTGTTTGTGATTTTCTAGATTAGATCTTGATTGAATTAAGTATTGGGACATATATAAATTGAGGAGCCCTATATCTCCCCCAAGGATAGGTGTTGAATCCCCATACCAAGAGGGGATGTTTTTACCACTGCAAAAGCATGGACCAACTTCGATGGTGAGAGGTCTCCCAATAGGGATCATATTAAGTAGGAGGTGGTTAGGGCGCCAGGGGGGGCTCTAGCTAGTAAATCCTTTACACACCTAAGAACTACTTGGTCCCCTATATGACCCAACTTCTACTTGGGACACATAAAAATGCTAGCTATAGGTGGATTTGATCTTGGTAATGTGTAGATGCGCCAGATGAGGAAGCACGTAAAATTGTAAATTTTCTCCTGTATAGGTAGGAGAACACACATTATGGAATATAATCAATGAATTTTTTTATTTCTGATTGTATGTCTATGAGTAAATTATGCAAAGAAAAATTGTGTATAAAGGGATATTTAAATATGTTTCACGTAATGTGGTAGGTAATTAGATAACTAAGAAACTTCATTAAGGGAAGTGGGTGGATGGATTCCCGACAAATCTAGTCCTATGGTAGGGTGGTCTCGGTTAACCGAGAGGTTTCCCCAAAAACAAACTCTAGGAAGAAACTCTAAGAAGGGCCAATTCACCGACTTACCTAGGGTCTGGTCTTAGAACCGAACTCTAAATTATCTTAGGGGAAAGGTACGGCGGCTGTGCCAGAGCACTGCTAGGGATTTCATAAATCCTTAGTCTGCTACTAGAAAAAAGTGTTGTACTCCATGAACCAAGGGTAATGGAAGTCGCTCCTTCTGGACAAGAAGCCAGGACACCTCCGGATGTGAGTTAGTTGGTGATAGGTGACTATTAGGTCAATTAGGAATCTTCAAGTCGGTTCTCTGTGGGTAACGGTAGGATGCTTCCCTTGTGGGGTAGACCTAGGGTTAACTAGCCAGAGAAAATCCAATCATTGTGGTTAGAGTATGGATGGAGACGGCTGGAAGGGAAACTCTGGGTGACTACTAAAATGTTACTCATCACTAATCAAGTCGGGTACATTACATCAACCTTGAAGATGAGAAAACCATTGCTCCAGCCTACTTGTGGTTGCATGTTACAATTCAAAAAGACTATGTCCTTGATCCATTGATCAATAAAGGTGCTGATAATAGCATATTCATATATGATGACTAGACCAAGATTGTGCATAACCCCAGTTTTGGCCACAATTAACCCATATGGGGAAAAATCATACTCCTGCTCTAGGAAAGTACATAGTCATGATCACCATCAAGACTCAAAGCATGCTTATTATTTTTCATATGCCTTTGAATGCTAAGGGAGTGGGATAGGCAACATTGTTGGGATGAACCTTCAAGAAACAAACTCAATGCAATGTTGACTATGTGATCCAATGTATCCACCTTGCTCTCATAAATGTTAGAATAATAATGGCTTTTAGCAAAGGTACCCATGGTGTAGGCCTTAGCCAAGCCTGGCTTGTCATTGTGCTGAGGTTTTCATCTGCTACCAACTCTAGTAAGAGGGGTAAACAAATATTTCATGACTTGCAACAAGATCACACCCATAGCAATTGAAATTCAATATGAATGTTGATGGGATGCTAATATCTTAAGAAATGGAGATCTAAGGTACAGTCAGATACAGAATCTCAGACAAATGGTGGATAACGAGAACAAAAAGCCAAAGAATTGGTGGAATTGTGTTCCTTGGTTAAGTATGTGGAGAAATTCGGGGCAGAGTTATCCACCCAAAATGCATCGAATTTCTAACAAATTATAACATAAAAAAAGAATAGGGATTATCACAATGAAGAGCCTAAATGACTATAGAAGGTAAAGATTCCACTCTTAGCAAGATTGGTGCATCGAGCTACCCCCTAAGTCTACCACAACGCCCCTACAAACCGAAGGCAAAGAAAGATGTTGTGGCCCACAAAGCAACAAATGGACAATGATGTCATCAAGTTTGAGGCAATCCCCAACTTTAGTCTGGAGCTATAAGCCAAGCTCATTCGCACATTGTTCTCAAGTGCTCACCATAATGCCATCCACCTTAACATATTTGAAGATTTGATCTCAAGATATTTGAAATATGTGGACTTGAATGCATACAAAAGGAGCACCATCTTTAGTGAGTCCATGAGGTCTAAAGCAGTCACAATGGGAAGTTAGAAGCTTGCCAAGGGAAAAGCTACTAGGAGAGTAGCCATGGTTGCATTTGGAAGGGTACTAATGGCCATCATTAAAGAGGAATTGAATGATCCCAACATGCCTAGAGAGGTGATAACAAGCATCCAAGAGGATAGAGCCATATCCTCGGCATAAGACACCATAAGCATGATGGGATCCAATAATTAAGGATGGTAGGAGCAAAGACAAGAAGAAGAAGAGTCCCAAACCACTCAGCAAAAAGAAACAAAGGATACAAACACAGAGAGAAAAAAAGACCAAAGAAGAGAGGAAGAAAAGAGTAGAAGATGCACACTAAGTAGAGCTAGAAGCCATTAAAAAACAGAAGAAAGAGAAGGCTAGGAATGAAAAAGAGCCACAGAAAGATGACTAGGAGAATAGCATTGCAAAAGGGGGAAAGAAGAAGGACACCACCAAGAAATAGGTGAAGAAGAATAGACTCTATCAAAAGAAGAAGATGCATTGGAATGGCCATGGAGGAGGAATATCACCTAGCTATACAAAACTCAATGGAGGAGATGCGTAGAAGAGAAGAAACCCCAATGGAAGCCCCACCCAATACCAATCAACCAGGCATCAACTCAAGAAAAGTGGGAAGTAGAGCTAGTGGAGAAGGGCACAAGTTGCGATCAAGGGTAAGGGGAAAAGCCAGTCTATCCCTTATCATCACCACCACAGCGTATCCAAGTACTTGAAAGAACCACACTACCGATTGCCCCACTGTCGTTGTTGCCACTACTTCTAAGGCCGAAAGGAGATAATCAGATATCAAGTGAAGGCTAGCAATGAGTGGAAGCATTCTACTCATTTTTGTCAAGAAGTCCATCAGTGGGATTTTCCCTTATAGGGTCAAAGAGGCCTGCAATTATCAAAAGAAGTTGAACTAGAAAGGAGGACAAAGAAGGTGACATGGCTAGAGGACACCTCATCACAAGTTCCCTGTATCACTTAAGGGAGTGGACATGACTTTGATTACCTTCTCAAGACTTTGGAAGAGCAAGCGATGTTAGCCCTAGAAAGGGAAAAGGAAGCTTATGTAATACTCGAACAATAGTATAGTAGGGAGTTTTGCACTCTCAGAATAGAGCTAGCCACCTTGGCTATAAAAACAATGGATAATAATAGGCATGAGGAGTTATTGCCACAATATAGACATGAGAAAGAGAATAGGGAAAAGACGGAAGCTCTCCATGAGGAGATCTCAAAAATTATGGTAGAACTAAAAGAGAGGCTGTAGGAGCAAGATCGGAAAATTATATAATTATGGCTAGATGATGAATAAGTGAAGCAAATGAAGGAGGGAACCCTAAAATTGATAGATCAATGGGAGGAAGCTACCAATGGATAGGAAGATCTCAAGAGGACTATAGCCATGTTGACCCAGAAGAAGGAGCACTTCCAATGGAGCAAAGAAGAACACATGAGCATTTTAGAAGCCCTGACAAGGTTGAAGAGTGAGGGTTGGAGAAAACAAGGAATTAGATTAGTCAATGGGAGGAAGGAAGCTCATAGCCTATACATGACCTTGCTTGCAAACTTGCAAAGGCTAAGCATGACAAAGGTATAGTAGAAGATAGAGCCCAGTTGGTAGAAAATATAATGTTAATCCAATATAATAGTTTTATAAAGACTCTCATAGAAGTCACCAACCTAGAAGAAGAGGAAAATGAAGTGGTCTAGTAACTTGAACAAGAAGGACTCACAAGGGAGTAGCTAGTAAGATTGGGATTTGTGATTCACAAGGAGCCTGACCCTTCATTACCCCTAGTTGATTGGGATGTGGAAGATGCTCTCAAACCATCCCACACAACAACAACTAGAGCACTCACTTGAAGGGTGATCCTCTTTAGGTGCAAACAAAGACCCAAAGCAACAAAGGCAAAAATAGCTAGGTAAAGTGGAATTGAAGCTTAGTGTGGAGCCAGAATAGGTACAAGAGGTGTCCTTCCTAAAAGAACCACAAGAAGTCAGCATACACTAGGAAAAAGAGCTCTTAGGCACCCTAGAAAGAATGGAGTTGTGGGATGCACCGATGACCTTTATTTTTCAATAGAATGGAAAAGTTCAAGCAAATACTCTCAATGAACATCATGAAGTAGGTGATTGACATTGGGGCATTGTTAGGCAAGAGATGGCTAGATCAAAATTTGCAAGAGCTTGACTCATACATTGAGGAGAGGAGGCAAGCTATTGGCCAAATAAGGTGTTCAAAAAGCCTAGACTGGTACTTGTCTTCAAGTCACAGCTAGCTTGGAGATAGAGACAATCTTGGAGGAGAGTGATGAGGCATGGATGGCCTTTTATGGAGCACTACCTAAGGAAATAGGAGATCCCATGCATTTATCCTACCCACAAAGGCATGGTGTTGACTACAACCCCAACACACATGGAAGGTACCACTTTTCCCTAATATTCAATGTGAAAGCCAATCGATGTGAGGACTACCTCAAGTTTCAAGAGTGAGACTTGGTGCCCTCATTTTTAAGAAGTTTGTAGACACATTTTAGAATTTCCCAAATCTAGTCTTTGAGACAACATGTAACTATTTGAATCTCTTGATTCTATTGCTAAGTCAAAAGAAAGTAGTTGAGAAAGGGGGACTCCACCCCTTATTTTCTGATACATAAATGCAAGAATAAATGGGTATGTCTTCATAGTTTGAGCTACCATGCTACCTACCTATAGCCTAAACCTTTTGGAAGGCATGAATGAAAGCCTATTCATTGACTATAATCATCCCTTATTCTTGCCCTCAACAATGGTGAATATCCACTTGTCAATTAAGACATACATGATGAGAAAGGTCTTCCTTGAGAAATCCAACCCTTACTTCCATTTGTCCAAGATCAAAGGACAAACAAGGAATAGTTGCCCAAAAAAAAACACACTATTAGGGATTCCCATATGGGAAATGGCCCATAGTCATGATCCACTAGCCCCTTTTCAACCTCCAAAACCCCCTTCCCTCTTATTTCAACCCCCACAGGTCCTCAATGACAAGAGATCCCAAGAAATTGGTAGACGTATCACCTTGAACACCACCTCACTGCACCCAAACATCTCACCAATTGGGTCCTCAAGTGTGGAACAGACCTAGGGAATCTCAATTCACTTATACCTTGCTCATCGCACATAAATTTTACTTGCAAGTATTTTAAAGAGCAATGGAAACCACCAACAACCACCCCTTCCTTCATCAACACATGATCTCATACCTTCCCTCTGACCATTCCATGTAAGTCCCAAGTGCCTTCACCAAAGCTAAGGGATTGGTACTTATCTAGAAGGGGTGTAATGTTAACCTTTTTTGCAAAAGAGCTACAAAAGCAAGAAGCAGCAAGCAACAAGCATATACAAAAAGAAACAACATGTGTCAAAAGCAATGAAAAGCAAGATATGTGCAAGGATCAAGGAGAACCCAAAAGTGACAGCTTGAAGATACATTGACTGCATTCAATTGGTAGAATTAAAAACCTGGACTAAAAAATACTTGTCAAGAGAGAAAAATACCAAAAAACGTGAAGATGTTAGGTGCTTTAGAAAAATCGAGAATAAAAATGAATACTAAGAAGGTTTAAATAATTTTTTATAAAATCATTCTTGAGTGCCACTGGGCTTACTCACATACAAATTGTAAATTAATGTGCATTTAAGGGCTCATGAGTGAAGTGAGTTAGGATGTCTAGACAAGTCACGAGACTCTATAAGTAGGCATGAAGAGACCACAGGCTCATCAAGGGTAGGACACACCCTAAGTGCATGAGCACATCCCTTTGCAGATTTGAGTTGCTCACCAAGGCCTTGTAAAGCTCTTCACTCCTAATTTCACTTATGAACACGGTAAAGACCGCTCGCTCATTAGGTCACTCTACAAGCATGGATTCTCTTAAAGAGACTTTGCACATGGGTGACATAATCTTGAATATCCTCCTTATCCTTTTGATTAATGTTCATCAGTCAAAAAATAAGGTTATCTGAGTGTCCTGCCTTAGAGAATCTCTTGATGAAGAGACTCTTGACATTGTTGAAATTATTCTGTTCAACATTTTCTACACTAGTGCACCACGTCTGTCCTTTATCCCCAAGGCAAAGACCAAAAGCCTGTGCACATTAAGCAGGGTCTGTTAGGCCATTTGCCTAGCATACCTGCTCAAACTGATCTATGAAACTATATGGGTTGTTATCGGGCTAATACTTGTCGAGTTGCTTGGCAACTACGGGTATCTTCATTTGGCTTGTTAAATTCATAGTAATACCTAGTTCTCTTAGCAACAAAGTTGCTAGGGCTACTCTGCATCCGCGTTATCTATGATTCGCTTCATGATAAGCTCGCTCAATGTAAGGTCAGCTTCAAGCCCTCTTTTCCTCTCAACATTGGATCTTGTCCTGTTTCTATTGGTGAGCGCCTAAAACTCGCTAGACCTCTCACATTTCTATCTCCTACCTCAGCCTCTAAGCTCGTTGCTCCTGATTATAGGCAGCTATGCCTTGCAATGCTTTCTTTTCCAGTCCTCTCTGCTCTTCCTCAAGGTTTGCTATGATGCCCTCGGCTGGTTTACTCTGGTGCTCCATCTTGGTCTACAAATCATACTGATTTATCATTTGCTAGATGTCGACTAGGAAGTCTCCTAAGTCAAGCTCACCATTTTCGAGATTGGTGCTGGATCCTGATATTTTGTTGGCCTCTTGGGCTTTTAGAGTATCAATCAAGCTAATCAAATTGGTTAAGATTGAGTCTCTAATTGTGTTACCTCCTTTTGCTCTCCAAGAGGTTTACTCTGAGGTTTAGTATCCTCAATCACGTGTTCAAGATTTGAGGGTCTTCTCCTATTAGTAGGTTTGTTCAATTTTGCTTATCTTGCATGTGAGTTTCTGGTTATTTCAAACAGTTCTCGATTTTAACTGCACTCTCAGGTGCTTGTGGGGGTGCTTCCTTTTATGCCCGATGCAAAATCAAGGCTTTCAGCTTTCTAGATACACTTCAAGTGATCATTTATACAGTTGCCAGTGATTGTGATGAAAACAATGTAGTGCAACACACAATTTTCTAGTTTGCTCTAGTAGGTGGTGGTCACTCTAATAGGTTTGTTTGGGTCCTTTAAGATGTTTCGGATGGGTGGTCTGAGAGAATGTGTTCACAGTCGCTTCCTAGGTTACTAAGTCACAATTTTTGGAGTCTGGAGACTCTATGAGCCTTTCGATGTGTTTGGAGGCCTACAACTCTGTCTAGTCTAGGTTATGTTGGCTTTGTTCCCAATATCAAACTCTCTGATTGTAGCTCTATCGTCGAAGTGATCAATTCAGATGGTTCGAGTCGATTCCAAGGGGTTGAGGCAAACTATCTGAGTCCGAGTGCCCGATTTTGGGAGGTCTGAGTCCGAGGGTTCAAGTTGGACAGCCGTCTAAGTCGGATGGTCTGATTGGCAAGTCCGAGTAGGATGGTTCAAGTAGGGCAGTCTGATTCTGGAGACTTGGTGAACGAGGTGTGTCCGAGTGGACAAGTGCTCTCAATAGGGTGGTCCAAGTGTTTGAGTCTGATGACTTGGATGAGGGAAGGGTGTCCGAATGGACAAAAATTGAATTGTCCAATTAGGGCAATCAGACACTATGGTGCACATCTAATAACAACGGCGAGTTACAGAATGATGAAAAATCTTAAAAATCCTACACGCGCCTTGCTAATGATTACAACCAATGTGCTGACACTGATCAAGAAGCATTAAACAACATCCATAATATACATGGAGGGCCAAAACACACTGCTACGAAGATCACCAAGCAAAATCTCCCATTTTTGCATGTAGCTAGCTCTCTCTCTCTCTCTCTCTCTCTCTCTCTCTCTCTCTCTCTCTCTCTCTCTCTCTCTCTCTCTCTCTCTCTCTCTCTCTCTCTCTCTCTCTCTCTCTCTCAAATGAGAAAATGAGATCTCCCATATGTTCTTGGACTATTAAATCCCTTCTCTACTTAGTTATGATCTTCCCCCTTTCTTCCTTTTGATGCATTACACATTAAATCTCTTTTTCTCTCCCTTTTTCCATGTTTGGCCTGTTTACAACAATAGAAACCCTACTATGTACAACCTTCTTTTTCTTGTTTTTTCTTTATCCTAATGCATTCAAATCACAACCAAATGCCTACACTAATCCAATCTACTCATCTAGATCCAAAAAATCAAAAAAATTACTTGCTAAGGAGATTGAATGCCTCTTTAAACTCCCTTGCTTCCTACCTATCTACCTCAAGTACCGGTTCCAGGAAAACCCTACTTCAATGCTCGATTTGGAGTGTGCAAGCACTCAACGCTTGAATTAGTTAGTCCAAGCAGTAGAATGGGAGCTTGTTGAGATTTAGAATCACATCCATGCTGCCTCTTTGTAAGAGCAGATGGGCTGAGGACATGCAGGCTGCAAGAATCCCATAGGCATAGAGGGAAAGACTCTCTATCACCTACCCAACTCTATTTAACATTGTATTTTCTTGTCATTTTCATATGAGATGAATGCAATGTCATTGTCAGTTTGTACTTCAGTATAGTGTACTTGCTGCTTGTTCTCTATTCTTGAGTCAAGTCTCCTGGTCTCTGTCATGTCAGTGTCTACATGAATCTAGTCTATGTCTATGAGCCACCATAGCTGCCATGCTCTAGATCTGTAATAACCCCCCCCCCTTTTTATCATGTCCCATAGGACCCTCCCTAAAATAATTAAAATTATTTGAAAATTTTTTACTCCCCCCTATCCATGCCGCCAACTAGCGGGAGGGAGGGGAAGTAGGACATGACGATGATGACGATGGAGTCAATGATGACGATGAGGAGGAGGGGCACACGTGTGCCACCTCCCTCCACCCACTATCCCTTCCCCAACTCAATGATGGCATGGCAGCAGCCGTTTTGGCCCACCCGGGTGGAGGGTAAGGAGAGGGGCTTCGCCACGCCCCCATAACACCCCTCCTCCTCCCTCCCCTCCCCCCCTTAAATGAAACGATACGAAACCCCACCCCTCCCAAGCTACGCTGAGAAAGAGAAAGAGAGAGAGGGTCTCTGCAAGAGAGAGAGAGAGAGAGAGAAAGAGAGAGAGAGAGAGAGAGAGATAGGAAACTTCTAGAAGCTTCCAACCCCCCTTTGAGAGGGGTTTCCACGCCCTGTCTCTCCTAGGGAGCAAGCTTCCATAATAGTCCGTGCATGCATCCATTGAAGAAGGCCCAAGCTAAACAATGGCTCCAAAGCAAGGGAAGGTTTGAGCAAATGCTAATCCCGCATCAAATGATGGAGCTACGGGTCAAAGAACTGCAATACTTAGTAACCAGGTGCATTCAATAAATTTTACTCAAGTAGAAAAAAATTATCATGCTAAAATTCATGATAGCAAGTCACCAATTATGTTGCATTGAAAATCATGTTGGAGATTGTATGTATATTCACCTTAGCAAAAAAAAATTACGGATTTTATTGCACTAAAGGCATGTTATAGAATGTAACAATTTGCATAATAGACTTCGCATTGGTGCACATAGAAATTAGGGGATTTTGTATTGGTTTATGTTCATGGAGCATTAAATTTTATGCACTAGCATTGGCATGCTTGAGAGATAAAAGGGAACTTATAGATGTTTTCACTCAAGTATGTAGAAATATGATACGGACTGTCAAGGATTAACATTTTACATCAAAAATATAATGAAGGAGACTTGCATCTAGGAAGTTGCATCTTATGATTGCAAGGTAGGATCCTAAGCATCTTAGTTAATAAAGAAATATTTGCATATGTTTTTGCAAGAAATAAATGCATCCATGAAAAGTGGTAAATTCTTGCTTCACTGCATGTGCAAAGAGTTAAGTTCTTCTTCGCATGCATAAGTAGTGTATTCAATTTCTGCTTCACTTGCAAAGAGGAAGGAATTGAAGGAGATAAAAGTGTTCTTCTTTTTCTTCACAAAATTGTGTTTACACCCCATGATTGCAATGTGCATGAATTAGGTTACTTGTGTTCACTGAAGCATTAACAAATGTATCTATAATAATGAATACTCAAAAGACATACAAGCTCCGAACTACTTAAGATAATGATGCAGATAATTAGACTATTTAAAATTGTCCAAGTAAGAAGGTCAACTCACTCAGGATATCCCCAAGGATTCCTGATCAATAGGTAAACCTTAGAGCGATATTTGTGACGCAACTATCAAGACGATGGAAACACTATCTCCCATAAGACTATTGATTTCTCTTCCCACACTCGTTGGCAAGAGCATAATTGCCCACAAACATGCGACTATTCATAGCAAACTAGAATTTTCTATTGTAGAAAAATAAAACCCCGTGATAGTGGTGGTCATCCAAACTGCAGTCGAGTTATTCTTATCACATACGAGGTAGTTGATAACGATTTCTACAAAGAAATCAAAGGAGTGGGATAATGAGAATAGGAGGGACCCTAAATAGAGCCTAGAGTGACCTAGGGTGACTTAATTCGACTTATGCAAAAACTCTAATCCTAGAGGATTGGGTAGGGTTTCATGGGGATAATAGTGGGGATGGTAGCATCTACTAGAGGCAAATTGCAATTCCTATTGCAAGGATAATCAAGGGATGAAGCATAGATTACTCATCTAGGAGTAAGAGGACTTGTACCCTCGAATACCTTTGTCATGCGAGGGATATGGATGATAACATCGAGGATTCAATGCAAATGCATCATGGCCAATCTCATCGAGACAAGAAAAATCCGAAGGATAAATGCTAAGCGTTCAAAAAGGGACTCCACCTTAGTAGGTGTTTTGGGCACCAACCCACATTATTGTTTGTGCTTGTAAATTTCAGGAGCACTACTTGTAAAAGGATTGTTAGACCAAAGCTCTCATAAGAATCTTGTATAATGAATCAAGTTAAATTCCTGGAGGGCGTGCCAAGCCACCCCTAGCTAACTACCAACCCTATCCAAGGGGGTTCTAAATAATCGTGACAAGAATATGGATCGAATCCGCCACGAGAGGTCTCTCCATGGATGAGTTTGATCGTAGGAGGATGCTTGGATGCCAAGGGGGGCTCTGGTTGTAAATTCCCTGCCTTCAGGTCCTGCTCAGATGGTCAACATGACTCGAGATGGATTCTCGAGGTCATGTTACTAGTGCAAGGGCGAAAACTTGGAAGAAAATAAGATGCATCCTTACGGATTGCAAAAATTGTCCTATGGACTGGATTTGTATCTCAATTGAAATTTTAATATAGATTTAATTTTCAAGAAATTTTCCTGAATTGTTTTCATGTCAGTGCATAAATTACATAAAGGAACATGTGAAAAATGGGTTAATCAAGGAAGCTACTTGAATGTGTTGCCACTAATGTGCCCTTAAGTAAGTAGAAAACTAAAGCTTTCAAGGGAAGCAGGTGGACAAAACCCCTGACGGGTCCCTCCTATGGTAGGGTGGCCCCAGAGAACTGGGAGGCTTCTCAACATTCAAATCGCAATGACGAATTGACCTTAGATGATGTAGGATAGAACCCTGGCTCATATCATTTTAGGGGACCAAAATGGGACTTTACCCTATGGGTAGAGAGGTCAAGTGATGCATCCCTCTCATTTCCCATTCTCTTTGAACCAAGTGCGATATGAGTCCACCTCGGTTTAGAATGCTCTACGCAAAGCAGAATGTCTGGAGACCGACGCTAGAAGGCTATAGCATGACTTGACCATTAGAAACCCAAAAAGATTTAGGTCGATCCTAACACGGTTTTTCGATATGCTTTGTTGCGAACTAGACTCAGGACTCACTATCCGACAAACCCTATGACATTCCATGTGCTAGGCAGCATCTTTTAGATCAGACTCCCGATGGACTACTAAAACATGTCACAGCCCAGGCATGTTAAAGTTGGTATATCAGAGCAAACCAACGAATAAAATAGTCAAGTTAAGAAAAAATCGGAAGAGTGATGTGATGTTTTCACTAGAAAACATTTTTTCTTGTACTCACTTCCAGATTGTTGCTGCTTCCAGACCTATGAGGCATGGAGTAGGTTCCTCATATTTCATACCATGTTCAGGATTGCTATGAACTCTTCAAGTTATCACAAAAGAACCGACATGATGGGGATCGTGGATTGTCTCTACAATCCTTCACCGTTGTATGTGGAAAGGCGTTGGACTTGGAGCGCAGGTTACTATTACATAGATTCCAACCGATTTATCTATCTTCAAAACAATCTAAAGAGGCTAAAATGGTTGGAGGACTTGAAGAATATTAATTTATTCATCTTCCATGAGGCACGTGTGAACTTGATCCTACACATTGGACGCCAACAGGCAGAACAAACTCGCTACATCTATGAGGAGATGGTTTAATTCTTACCATTAGATAGAAGTCAAGTAATGGAGTGAAACAAACATCATCGCTATCAGAAACGCGGATTCCCTAAACTTCCCATAATTTACCGCTTCTTGAGAATCCATTCCCCAAACCCATATTACTATTTTGTCCCTGTAATTGAATCCAATAAGGAGTTATTAATCTGGCACTGATATATCTCTTGGAAGAAAAATCATCCTAGCCTATCTCTATCTATCCCCAAATAATTGTACTTCAAGCTTATGCCTCTTTATGGATAAATGAGAATTTTATGATTATATGTCTTGTTGCACAGTATTGATAAACAAATAATCTGCGCATTGAGGTAAGTTGTGAAGAGATGTGTAAATGCAAGCTTAAGATGAAAGTTTAAATGGAAACTAGATACAACCCCAAACACAGAATCAGAATCTTGTTCTCGCACCGACAAAGGCACAAGAGAAGAAGTTTCTTCTCAAACAAATCAAACCACCAGAATTTGATGGGAAAGGGAAGACTGTTGAAGCCGATGTTGAAGTATGGATTGAATCCATGGAGGATTACTTTAGTGCAGCAAGAACAACACCTGTAAACCATGCTATGATTGCCAAGCTCAAACTCACTAGCAAAGCTAGGCTTTGGTGGAAGCAGTGGTGTAAAGATCAAGAAGTCACAAAAAGTATGGTAACTTGGGTTAAGCTAAAAGAAGCAGTACACAAAAAGTACATGCCACATGCATACAGAACTCAAAAGATGAATGAGTTCTTTAAGTTGAAACAGTTAGGCCTATCTTTGGAGGTATACTACTCAAAATTTATCTTCTTGCTAAAATACGCCCCTACAATGAGTATTTTACATCAAGTCTCTAAGTTCTATGATGGGCTAGATCCATCGATGAACACTCGATTGGAATCAATGCGTCCTTGGATTTACAAGATGCATTGATAAGAGTGGGAACCATTGCCCAAGAAGTCTAGCCAAAATCAAAGAATAAGAGACCCTGGTCTCACAAAGACCAGAATCTAGGGATGTCGAAAGCTCAATTTAAAAGGGCACAAGGATAGAGTCAAGGCCAATGGAAAAAGCCGAAGGCAAATGCAATTAGTGACTTTGTCCCCACTCAAAGAAACGACCAGAGTCTATGATGTTTTTGCTGTAAGGAACTTGGGCACTTCAAAAGAGAATGTCCCAAACTTGGTGAAGATTGGTGTCAAGGAAAATTCAATGGGCAAGCCAAGGTTACCCGTGGCCGCGGTTGTGCAACAATGGAAAGGGCAAAAACTTCTAACATCACCATTAAGGAAACCAATGAAGAAGAAGACCCGTCCGTGGAAGATGAGATTGAGAGGGCATTAGCTCATGTCACTCTTTATAAAAAGGGGCCAAATTGCCAATTTTTTGTGATCCAAACCAGATTACCAAGGTAAGAAATTCAAAACCCTGATTAACTATGGCAATGCTCATTCTTTCATTTCACTAGCTTGTGCAAGAAGGTTAGGGATATCCACTGTAGTTGCACCTACTTTGCTTGTCGAATTAGCAAGTGGGCAAGAAATTACTTGCACTAGACACTGCTAAGGTAGAATTTCTACTCAAAAAAGAGCCCACGTCTGTTAAGTTCAGGATAATGAATCTAGAGGTCGATGAGTGCCTACTCAAGATGGATTGGCTAGTCCCCAATGATGCTCACATCCATTGTGGGAAGGGCCAAGTCTCCTTCCAGAATCCTAAAGGTGAGCTAGTTACAACTCAAGGAGAAGCTAGTAAACCAAAGATCCAACTAGCCAAGGCAACGCGAATAGCTCAAGGGATAAGGAAAGGATTGCCTATCTATCTGATCAAGCTAAACAAGCTAGAACAAGTAAATGACTCCAATGAAGAACAAAAGTACGTGAATGTGTTCCCGAAAGAATTGACAAAATTACCACTGCCTAGGGAAGTCAATCATGAGATTAAGGTGCTACATCAATTGCAAAAAGAACCTACAAGATGTCCATTCCTCCTGAAGCTATCCAGTTAAAAGAATAACTCAAACAGCTATTGGACCAAGGGTACATATGCCCTAGCAGTTCTCCTTGGGGGGACTCCATTCTTGTTCCAAAAAAAGAAGGATGGTACACTTCACCTTTGCATCAATTATAGAGGCCTGAACCAAGTAACAATCAAGAATAAATATCCTATCCCAAGGATAGATGAATTACTTGATTGATTGCAGGGAGCAAAAATCTTCTCCAAAATTGACTTGAGGTCAAGATACTACCAAATCTACGTCAAGGATGAGGATATTCCTAAGACGGCATTCAATACTAGATATGGTCGTTTTGAATTCACAGTAATTCTCTTTGTATTGACTAATGCCCCTACCACATTTAATAGGCTAATGCATTATATTTTTAGACCATATCTTGATGATTTTATACTTGTCTTCTTTGATGAAACCTTGGTTTATTCCAAGGAAGATGAGGATCATGAACCCCAAGTTCGCATTGTCCTTGAGACCATAGGGACACACAAACTTTATGCTAAGAAGAAAAAGTGTGCCTTCCTCAAGAGACAGATCGAATATCTTGGATTTATTGTGTTAGAAGAAGGAATATATGTAGACCCTACAAAGGTTAAGGATGTCCAAGTGTCCTCCACCAACCACTATCAAAGAAGTGTTTAGTTTTCTTGGACTAACATGTTGGTATAGGATCTTCATTAAGGACTATGCCTTAATTGTAGCACCCCTCACAAATCTACTAAAAAAGTAGGCTACCACAGTGTGGACGCCCACCAATCAATCGAATTTCGATCAACTCAAGCATAGCCTAGTGACAGCACCAATTCTGAAACTCCCTAACTTGAGCAAGGAATTCGAAGTTTTCACGGATGCTAGCTCACTTGCATAGGCTGCATACTAATGCAAAAATGTCATCCTATAGCATATTCTTCGAGGAAAGCTAAAAACCCATGAAAAGAATTATGCTACTCATGACCTCGAGTTGTTAGTAGTTATTTATGCTCTCAGACTTTGGCGACACTATTTGCTTGGCAACAAGTTCTCTTTGGTCATAGACCACAAGAGCCTCAAATGGAACTTCACCCAGGCTTACCTCAATATGAGACAACGTCGTTGGATTGAGGTTTTGCAAGAATATGACTTTGAGATCAGGTATAGGCCCGGTAAAGAGAATGTGGTCATTAATGCCTTAAATCTCAAGGCATTCCTCAACTCTCTTATTATGGAGGAACCTTCAATGGTGCAATCATTAGCAACTATGGTGTCAATGCCTAATAACCCTATCCTTAAAATAGCTAAGGAGGAAGCTAGCCATGACCCAGAACATCTGAAGATAATAAATGAGATTTTGGAAAAGAACCAAAACCCTAGACTTAAGGTCAAGTATCAAGAATTCTCTGTCAATGGGGGACTTGTCTATTTTATGACAAGATTATGCATTCCCTCAAGCAAGAAACTCAAACAGAGACTACTCTGGGAAGCACATGACTCCCCCTTTTTAGGTAATCTCGGATATGTTAAGACCCTTAACATGGTCAGAAAGAGCTATCACTGGGAAAGACTGAAGGGAGATGTACTCAAATATGTCACAAAATGTTTTTCTTGCCAATGCATTAAGGCAGAGCATGTCAAGATGCCTGGGAAGCTGCAACCTCTTGGCATTCCTCAAATGTAGTGGGAATTTATTAGCATGGGCTTTGTTGTTGGGTTACCTTTAGTTCGAGGAGGATACAATTCAATTATGGTTATAG
This sequence comes from Lygodium microphyllum, assembly GCF_053477565.2. Lineage (NCBI taxonomy): Eukaryota > Viridiplantae > Streptophyta > Polypodiopsida > Schizaeales > Lygodiaceae > Lygodium > Lygodium microphyllum. The sequence continues at coordinate 60,198,337 of NC_141135.1, read as the reverse complement.
TAGATATGCATACCAAGGTTGCTCATCTCATTCCAGTCAAGACAAACTATAAGCTTCATATGTTGCCAGATTATTCATTAAGGAGATATTCAGACTTCATGGGTTATCCAGAAGGATCATTAGTGGCCGCGACTCCCTCTTCACATCTCACTTCTGGAGAGGGGTATTTGAGGCCATTGGGACTCAACTCTGTTTCAATACAACCTATCACCTTCAAACTGATGGCCAAATGGAGAGAGTTAGCCAAGTCATTGAAGATATTCTTAGAGCATATTGCTGCCACGAACCCAAGAAATGGATCCAATATCTACCATTGGTAGAGTTCACCTATAATGCTTCTTACTAGCAAAGCATTCAAATGACACCTTTTCAAGCGTTGTATGGGCATGACTGTTGTACTCCATTGAATTTTTTAGATCCTACCTTAAGGGTAGAAGCTTCCAAGAAAATGCTAAAGGAAATGGATGAGCAGGTCAAGGCCATCACAGAAGACATTAGAGCCACCAAGGATAGGCAGAAAGCCTATGCGGATCTGAATAGACAAGAGCGGCTCTTCAAAAAAAGGAGATATGTTTTTTATTCGTGTATGACCCTAGAAGAGTTCCTTATCATTGGAGATTTTAAAAAGCTAAGTCCAAGGTATTGCAGGCCCTACAGGATCCAAAGGTGCCTAGGGCCCAATTCCTACAAACTCCAACTCCCCGAGAATGTAAAGGTTCACAATGTATTTCATGTTAGCCTACTAAAGAAGTACATATCCAATCCTAGCCATGTACTCAATGATCAACAAGTTGTAATGCCAAGCCAAGGAGTCCTTGATCTCTTGCCCGATAAAATCCTAGATATTCGGGAGAAGTGATTGAGGAATAGAACTCTCAGAGAGTACCTCATTCAGTGGAAGGACTATCAAGAAGAAGATGCCACATGGATTGATGAGAGTACCCTCAACCAACAATACTCCCAATTCCTTTCAAGATGAGGACATCTCGATCCCTTAAGGGGGGAAGGATGTAATAACCCCCCTTTTTATCAGTCCCATAGGACCCCCCTAAAATAATTAAAATTATTTGAAATTTTTTTACTCCCCCCTTGTCGACACTGCCAACTGGTGGGAGGGAGGGGAAGTAGGATATGACGATGAGGATGATGGAGTCGATAATGATGAGGAGGAGGAGGCACACATGTGTGCCACCTCCCTCCCGCCATGATGAGGATGATGGCATGGCATGGCATGGTAGTGGCCATTTTGGCCCACCCAAGTGGAGGGTAAGGAGAGAGGCTCCTTCACGCCCCCATAACACCCCTCCTCCTCCCTATAAAGAACCTCCCCCTAGGATGAAATGGTACCAAAACCCTTGCCAAGCTACACTGATAAAGAGAAAGAGAGAGAGAGAGAGTCTCTGTGAGAGAGAGAGAGAGAGAGAGAGAGAGAGAGAGAGAGAGAGAGAGAGAGAGAGAGAGAGAGAGAGAGAGAGAGAGAGAGAGAGGAGAAAGGAAATTTCTAGAAGTTTCCAACCCCCCTTTGAGAGGGGTTTCCATGCCTTGTCTCTTGTAGGGAGCAAGCTTCCATAATAGTCCGTGCATGCATCCATTGAAGAAGGCCCGAGCTAAACAATGGCTCCAAAGCGAGGGAAGGTCGTAGTGAATTCTAATCCCACGTCAAATGATAGAGCTACAGGTCAAGGAACCACAACACTTAGTAACCATGTGTATTCAATAAATTTTACTCAAGTAGAAAAAAATTATCATGCTAAAATTCATGATAGCAAGTCACCAATTATGTTCCATTGAAAATCATGTTGGAGATTGTATTTATATTCACCTTAGCAAAAATAAATAAAATATGGATTTATTACACTAAAGGCATGTTATAGAATGTAACAATTTGCATAATAGACTTCGCATTGGTGCACACAAAAATTAGGGGATTTTGCATTGGTTTCTGTTCATGGAGCATTAAATGTTATGCACTAGCATTGGCATGCTTGAGAGATAAAAGGGAATTGATAGATGTTTGCACTCGAGTGTGACATAGAAATATGATACAGACTATCAGGGATTGACGTTTTACATCAAAAATATAATGAAGGAGACTTGAATCTAAGAAGTTGTGTCTTATGATTGCAAGGTAGGATCCTAAGCATCTTAGTTAATAAAGAAATATTTGCATCTATTTTTGCAAGTAATAAATGCATCCATGAAAAGTGGTAAATTCTTGCTTCACTGCATGTGCAAAGAGTTAAGTTCTTATTCGCCTACAAAAGTAGTGTATTCAATTTCCGCTTCACTTGCAAAGAGGAAGGAATTGAAGGAGATATAAGTGTTCTTCTTTTTATTCACAAAATTGTTTTTACACCCCATGATTGCAATGTGCATGAATTAGGTTACTTGCATTCACTGAAGCATTAAAAAATGTATCTACAATAATGAATACTCGAAATACATACAAGCTCCAAACTGCTTGAGATAATGATGTGGATAATTAGACTATTTAAAATTGTCCAAGTAAGAAGGTCAACTCACTTAGGTTATCCCCAAGGATTCCCAATCAATAGGTAAACCTTAGAGGGATATTTTTGACCCAACTATCAAGACGATGGAAACACTATCTCCCATAAGACTATTGATTTCTTTTCCCACACTCGTTGGCAAGAGCATAATTGCCCACAAACATGCGACTATTCATAGCAAACTAGAATTTGATATCGTGGAAAAATAAAACCCCATGATAGTGGTGGTCATCCAAATTGCAATAGAGTTATTCTAATCACACACGAGGTAGTTGATAACTATTTCTACAAAGAAATCAAAGGAGTAGGATAATGAGAATAGGAGGGACCCTAAATAGAGTCTAGAGTGACCTAGGGTGACTTAATTCGACTTACGCAAAAACTCTTATCCTAGAGGATTGGGTAGGGTTTCATGGGGATAATAATGGGGATGGTAGCCCCTACTAGAGGCAAATTGCAATTCCTATTGCAAGGATAATCAAGGGATGAAGCTAGATTACTCATCTAGGATAAAGAGTACTTGTACCTTGAATATCTCTATCACGCAAGGGATATGGATGATAACATCGAGGATTCGATGCAAATGCATCATGGCCGACCTCATCAAGGCAAGAAAAATTTGAAGGCTAAATGCTAAGCATTCAAAAAGGAACTCCACCTTAGCATGTGTTTTGGGCACCAATCCACATTATTGTTTGTGCTTGTAAATTTCAGGAGCACTATTTGTAAAAGGATTGTTAGACCGAAGCTCTCATAAGAATCTTGTATAATGAATTAGGTTAAATTCCTGGAGGGTGCACCAAGCCACCCCTAGCTGACCGCTAACCCTATCCAAGGGGATTCTAAATAACGGTGATGGTGGGAATATGGACCGATCCTGCCACGAGAGGTCTCTCCATGGATTAGTTTGATCATAGGGGATGCTTGGATGCTAGGGGAGGCTTTGGCTATAAATTCTTCGCCTTCGAGTCTTACTCAAATAGTCGACGTGACTCGAGATGGGTTCTCGAGGCTCTATTACTAGTGCAAGGGCGAAAACTTAGAAGAAAATAAGATGCATCTTTACAGATTGCGAAAATTGTCCTATGGACGGGATTTGTATCTCAATTGAAATTTTAATATAGAATTTACTTTTCAAAAAATTTGCCTGAATTGTTTTCATGTCAGTGCATAAATTACGTAAAGAAACATGTGACAAACGGGCTAATTAAGGAAGCCACTTGAATGTATTGTCACTAATGTGCCCTTAGGTAAGTAGAAAACTAAAGCTAGCAAGGGAAGGTGGACAGAACCCCCGACGGCAGGGTGGTCCCAAAGAACTAGGAGGCTTCTCAACATTCAAATAGCGATGACGTATTGACCTTAGATGATGTATGGTAGAACCCTAGCTCATATCATTTTAAGGGACCGAAATGGGACTTTATCCTACGGGTAGAGAGGTCGAGCGATGCATCCCTCTCATTTTCCATTCTCTTTGGACCAAGTGTGATATGAGTCCGCCTTAGTTTAGAATGCTATGTGCAAAGTAGAACGTCTGGAGACCGACGCTAGAAAGTTGTAGCATGACTTGACCATTAGAAACCTAGAAAGATTCAGGTCGATCCTAACAAGGTTGGCCGATACACTTTGTTGTGGAGTAGACTCAGTATTCGCTATCCGACAAACCCTGTGACATTCCATGGGAGTGCCAAGCAATGCCTTTTAGATCAGTGGACTACTAAAATGTGTCACGACCCAGGCACGTTACAAGATCTCGTGCTTTCACATGGTATCAAAGCGTAGCTGAGCATGGCTTAGCATGTGTTAGCTCCATTTCACTCTCTGTTCAGCTCAGTTTGAGTGCTAAACCCCATCTCCAACTTCATTTGCATTCCTACCTTCAATGAAGCTTCCATGGTAGCCATAGCGAGCAGCACCCTGTCAGCTTGAAGCTTTCATATCTCTTGCCAGAGGTCAAATCTCTCTAAACTTCCTTCCAGAGAAGTGTTTCTTTGCTTCTAGAGCTCCTCCTTGGCACCTCAATCATTGACATTGGGAAAGTACAGCTTTAGCATTGCCTCTTTTCAGAGTTGATGTCATACTTGTGTTTGTGGACAGCAGCACCTACCCGACTTGGAGGAGCTGGATCTCTGTATACAAAGCATATCTCTCTGAGAGTCCTTCTGTGGACTTTCTCCCTAGCTCAAGCACCCTTGACTAGCACAACAAACCACGAGATTAGTGCTCCACAAGCCCAGCATTGTCGATTTTGCAGATCATTGTTCCAAACTGCACCTATTTTATACATGTTGCTCTGATGTGTCTCCCATATGGTGCGATTCCAACCATCTCCATAGGGCAATGATAGCCCACTTTGTAGGCTTCTATTAGCTACAAGGGCTCATGATAATTCCCTTCCTGATGATCACACAGAGCAAAAGAACAGTCGCCTCTCAAAAACCCTAATCCTTCCTCCATAACCAAATATTCTTCAAGCTCAAAATCACTTCATTTTCTATTTAATCCCTATTATCCATAAGAAAACCACAAGTAGAAGCCAATAATAAAATATCGGTTAATGTTGATAAAAATAAATTGGTTTCTAGATTAGACTAGGTTTGTACAACATCTCTACATTGGATACTATAAGCATTGACCTATTTTATAGTTTTTGAATAACTTGTGCAAAGTTATAGAAAAATGGCAAAATAGCTTGTGCAACACTTAAAGATCACAAATAGAGCCCAAAACAGCCTAAAATTGAAAAAGGAGTAGACATAGTCCTATGGGTTAACATTAAGAATTTGTTGACCAATTTGCATGTGTTGAATCTTGTACAAAATGGAGACCACAAATATTTCTATTGGTGGCACTTGCTAGAGACTTCTTCCCACTCTAATACCAATTGTTGGAGCTACAAGGAGAATGGAGATTGCACAGAGATGGAGAGAAAGAGGGAGAAGAGATGCTATGTTTATGGTGCCTCTGATAAATCTCTTGTGACTAGCACCTTGTTGTCTTATATCACTTCAAGAATAAACAATGAGTGCATATAAATATAGTTAGGATTAGTCAAGATTAGATCCATCCATGTCCTTAAGATCTACCCCAGAGATTAACCATCTAAGCCATTAGCCTATCTTAAGTTCAAACTATTGCCAAGAAGAATTCATCTTAAATGCACTAATAGATAATGGAGTAAAATGTAGCACTCCCACGTGCGAAGATTGGACCCAACTAAGGAAACTAGAGTTAGAACCAACCAATGACAAAGTCAAGCCATATTGGGATAAGCCACAGTTGTTGTTCGGTAAGTGGAAAACCATAATGGCTATCAAAATAGAAAATGTGCCTATAATGTCTTACATATTACATAATTGAGTGAATGTTGGGAAGGAGGTTTTGCTTAGTAGACACTTCAAGCTACAAAAAATCTATAACATTGAGATAGAGTTGTCAACAAGAGAAACCTCAACCCATGAGACATTCTATAAGGTGGTCAGGACTTAATGAAAAAACCAAAAAAAGCTAAAAATTCAAATACTCCACCAATGAACCAAGTCTCAATTCAACCTACTAAGAAAAAACTTCACAACACAAAAAAGGGAGCAACCACACAAGTCCCACCCAAAAAGGCTTCTAGATTGCAAAAGTAGGAGATATCCTAAGAGGAAAGATGGGTTCCCAAAAGGCTCCTCAAGGCCCAAGGGTGCTATGGAGGGATTCCTAAAACCAAAATATAACCCCCTCTTGGCGATGACATTGTGCCATAGGCATCTACAATAGAAATTGAAGAGCTTGCTCCAAATCCAAAGTAATAAAGAATACCTCATAATGATGTCCCTCCAAAAGGCCAAACCCATAAAACTAGAAAAGAAAAGCTTGTTGATGCTAAAGGCCATGCATGTTCCCAAGGAATCACCACCAAAACCAAAAGGAAGGCTATTCTCAAATCTCTTTAGAAATGTGTTGGACACTAAAAGATGGAAAAGGTATGGTTCCAAGATGTGGATCATCATACTTGTTTGTTTCTCAATGGATTGCCCTTGAATATTGTCAACATTTGTTGATGTACCTCAAGAGGATGGATTCATTGATGTTAAAGAGAGATAGTCTATTGTTCTATTGTGTCATTTTACTCCAATTTTGTCATCATTTTGATGTATTCATATAGGTGTATACTAAGGATTGATTGTGGATTTAATTCTATGTTTTTCCTAAGGATCATATCTTCTTTCTATTCATCTATTCATTATATCCTATTTATTAGTGATTTATGTAATGTTCTTTCACACTTCCATGTATTAGTACGTCTAATCCTATGAACATACTTGATTACACTTGGCTGTCGTGATAAGAGTTTCTCCATATGATCATTTCTCCTTGTGCTTGCAAGGCCTAGAATCTCCTCTGGTCAATGTGTGACAAGGTATGGTCATGGAAAACACCAAGAGTCACCTCTAGAGACTATATCTTATAAATGACAAGGCAGGCAGAGAGCTTCTTCCTTAATCATGATGTAGGATGAGTCACCCCACCTCCCCATCTTCAATTATGATCTCATCCTCCTACCCATTCTGCTTTAAGAGCACCATCATAGCACCTCTTGATCCATCACTTTTATCCCAATAGTTATTTCAAGATTTAGGTTTGGTAGTTGCACTACTTCTTCCACCTTTTTTCCTCTCACATGTAACTTAGGTTTTTTGCCTCCAACAAGTATGGATGCAAGAGCACCTTCAAGAGGAGGGATGACACCAGCATTTTGGTGCAATTGAAGTTCCCAAGACTTGTTGGAAATCCTTCAAACGTTCTAAATCACATGTCTAGCAAATTGAAAATGTGCATAGAATCAACTAGCCTAGTCAAGTAAATTTGGTGCAATTGGAGGCCATTTTTTAGTATACTCTCCATCAAAAAACCTTGCTCTAGTTATTAAGTGTGTTGCTAATTACTGTTAGATATGATCAATGTCCCACCCTCATTAGGTGCTACCAATGATCCATGGTGCTCAAAGTTGTAAGGCCCCCATTATGAGGAGAAGCCAAATGTGAGCTCGGACATTGGTTGAGTCCTGACTTGTATATCAGATGAGGTCTATGTGACCGGATGGCAAAAAGGTGACCGTTGTGGGTCTAATCTTTGGGTTAGACGGAGTGGTTAAGCTGGTAGCAACTCGAGGCGCATTGCATCGAGTTGCGGTGTAAGGGAGTTAAAAGGGGCCCCTATTGTGGGGTCTGGGGGCCGCGGAAGCGGTCCCTGGCTGGGGGGGTCCCAGGGGAGCCAGCGGCCCCCCTGGCAGGGGTCCGGGGGCAACGCCCCCGGCCCGATGGTAAAGGGAATATTCCCTGGAATATTCCCTAGCCGACTAGTGGAGGCTCATATGGTAGGTCGGCGGTCAGCAGGCCGACCTAACGACCTTCGCGGGCTATAAAAGCTAAATCCCTTCGCAGCCATCTCTCACTCATCTTTCACCCAGTCAGAGTTGTTGTTCCAGCTAGCCTTAATCTCTTCACCTATATTCTGTCTAGATCGCCATCTAAGCTTCACACAGTGGAAGCGCACGGGTGGACAGAGCCATCTTTGTATCAGTTGTTTGGAATTAAAGAATTTACTGATTCTCCTCTTATCTGTTGTGTACTCTCTATCTCTTTCTCAGATTCTGTTCGCTGCGCCGTGTAATATTTTACAATTACTTCGTAGCTTATTATGATCAAGATGTTGAAAGATATTTTTCTTGATTGTGCATCCTATTACAATGCATCTTAGAAAATAGTCAAATAGAACTGGAGTTCCAAGTTCCACTTTTTTTGTGAGGCCTTAATCAAGATACTACATATGGAATTGTCTACTTTGGATTCAACTACTATGACACTCCAAGCTTTAATTGATCAAGTTTTTTGGGTATGTTGCTCGCTAGAGGGACTGGATGGAAGGAAGAGTCTTATATCTCACAAAAAGAAATTTGATAAAGGCAACAATGTCAAAATCCAATGATGATGAATTGGACTACGAGGTCAAAGGCTAGGGACTCGGAGGAAGCACTAAGAAGTCCCAAAAGTCCAAAAGTAAGGGAAAGGGCTAGCATCCTTTAGAGAGTGCTTAGAAATCACCAATGTTAACCTTTTGTTGCTCAAAATGTAGCTTGTAGATATAATTCATAGACCTAACAACTGCAAAACAATAGTTGGCAAAAGATGAAAAGGGAACACACCTAGTAATTGGCCTCGTACCTTGCCACAATGCATTCTAGGAATTATATCAGGAAATTCAATTGGGCATGCAATTGTGTCTTTTGGCATTTCTTTTTCGATATATGAAATCCACTTGAGGGAGGTTCCTCTCTACTAAATCAATCTCTTGTTCTTTCAAAGCTTGTAGGATTGCTGGGACTAATTCTAGAGTATTTGAATCAAGAATGGCTAGTGAAGGAGGGTAGACTAGTATGATCTGAGGCTATGGACTAACAAGATTCATTAGGCCAAAGAAATTTGATAGTGAGTGGAATGGAATTGGGGGGGATTCAACATCTTACATTATCTCATCATATCTAGTAACCAATCTAATGTTCTCATATGGCTACCTTACCTCCGATGAGATCATCAATCAACTCTACATTTTCTGCAAATTGGCTTAGATTAGAAGGCATAGGAAGAAAGTTTCACATGCATCAATCCATCTTATTCTTTGAGATTGATCATATAGATATTGATATGGTCAATCTTGATAGAGTATGCATTGATCATTCTATGATTTTGGATGCAAAAGGAAAAATAGTAGCATATTTGAGCAGTAGTATTAGTGCATGTAGCATCATACACTTAAGAGGACCCCTTCATTTAGGAGCATAGGGAATAAAAGTTATGGTCAAGGTCAAGGGGGCCATACTAACCTAAATTTTTTCTCTTCTATATGGTCGAGTGTCATTTGGAACGAGTTCCTAGAAGTAGCCACCTATTTATGCCCAAAAATTACAATTGCCAAATGATAAAGGAATATCTCTTATGCCATCAATAGTCTAATGGAAATAGTGGGAATGGAAAAATGTACTATCAATGTTGTATGTGCTCTAGGAAGCAAGCTACTTGGCTAACTAAGAAGCATCAACAATAATCTTTGGCATGGCGAATGAAAGAAGAGGTATGCCACTAAGTAGCTACATAGGTTTCTCAAAAGCCATCAGCAATGTCAATTCCAATGTCTACTCCTATTCCAAAAATGGTTTCAGAGGTGGTTCTAGATGCAATCATGGAGGCTTTGACCCCTTAGGTTACCAACATTACCTCCCTATTTTATTAGTGTTCCGCTCGGCCAATTGCTACATTTGGTGCTTGCATTTTTTGGTCACTTACGATACTTATTATAGCCTACAACACCTTTTGCACCCATGGTGGTGGCAACAGCAATAATAGTAGTGGGATGTGGTTTAGGGTACTCAAGATACTTGACACTTTTATCTAGTATGTTGTCTAATTTGACTATCCTTATGTTTTTTATTATTTGCAAAGGCTATGTTATGCAAAATGCACTCTTGATAGTAGTTTTAGAGTCAATATAAATACAATGGAAACTTGTAAGGAGTTTGGATTATTGGAATGGAGAAGAGCCAATTAGGTATGGGAAATCCCATTAAGAATTATTCATTTCCTAGTAATGGATGTGCCTAGCCTTTTTTATTATCCTTTATGGTCGTAAATATGGAGGCAAAAGATTACATCCTACTATTTGGACATCCATGGCTATGGCAAGCCCAAGTGAGTCACCGACACTAGGTGTGGATCTGTTCACAATTTGCAACCAACACAAGAAGATCAATTTATCTTTGAATAAAGTTCCAATTATGCCTCCATCCCGTCATCTAACTGTTATAGAAATAGTTAACACGGTGGAAGGGTTAGATCATGATGAGGAGGAAGCCTTCTCGAGAGGAGATGGTTCTAAATTGTTTTTTCTTTGTTAGATTAATACATTAAGGATCATGATGTGTTTCTAGTAGCAAAACCCTTTTCTATTCCTATTATCTTGGACAAAAAACAATAATAATGGAGACATAAAGGATGTGCATGCCACTATAATAGCATCCTCTAGAATTTCCAATATTCTACAGAAAGAACGAGAATTTAAGTGGAAAATGTAACAAGTCACTTGACTTAAAAAGAATGAATTGGTTTTGGAGAATTTGGGTGATGGGAATAACCTAAAGTGGGTGAAGATTAGTGCCACTTTAGATCCAAAATTCCATGATCAACTAGTATCTTTACTTTAGGAGCTTAAAAATGTGATTGCATGGGACTACTAATATATGAAAGGGTTGTATCCCCAATTCTATCACCATAAGATTCTTCTCAAGATAGATGTGGAATTCACATGTGTTCAAAGAATCAACATGGAAAATCTAGCTAAGGAAGAAGTACTTGGCCTTTTGTGGGTAGGATTTATTGCCCCAATGGATCTCTTATATTGCAATAATTGTGAAGAAGAACAAGAAATTAAGGATCTATGTGGATTGTTGGAAGCTTAATGAGGCTATGCCACTACAAGATGAAGCTTAATGAAGCTTAAGAATCTATGAAATGTACTCTTTCTTGGATGGATTTAATTGGCTACGCCACTACAAGATTAACCAAAGACCTATTTCATCATGACTTTGGGAATATTTGTATGTATCATAATGTGGTTTGATCTAAATAATGCCCCTTCATATTTTCAATGAGATATGTAAGAGATCCTTTGACCTTATCTAATTGATGTCATGAAATGATAATTAATATTAAGATACAATTAAAAGTTAACTTATAAGAGGATAGTGGAGAAAGGGGGATAAAACAAAGGGACTTAGAGAGGAAGGCATGTCTAAAGAGATAGTGCAAATTAATTATGGCCATTGTAGGGAGTTTCTTAGAAGACATGGACAAAAAAAGAACACACTTCATATCCTCCAATAACATAATACACTACTAGAACAAAAGGATTCCATGTAGATATACCCTCACCATTATTGGTGTGTATATTTTAGTGTTGATCTTGTAAAGGAATGGTAGTAGTAGTTGATTGTCCTCCAAGATAGATGGGAAGAAGAATGACAATGAGAAGGATGAGGTAATAAATGCTGATGGTGAAAACTTGGTTGAAAATTTTTGTAAGTTCCCTAAGATAGAATGCAAAAGGAAGGGATAAGATCTTCAAGCTAAAGTATGTAATCAAAGTTAGAGATTGAGGCATAGATTTTTCTAATTTCATAGCACTCATCTACGTTATATCAAAACTAGGGACAAACTAAAGGGTATAGGATAATGAGTTGGGTTCATCCTAGGGGTGGATGCAGTGGCACAACAAGTTCACCACACCATGTCAATTTTACTTAGAAGTGAGCATTGTCAAACCATTTGGTTTCCATAGACATTTTTAGCCTTGGCATGGTAGTTTTAGCACCACTTTCAAGCATCTTGAAAAAATTGGGTGGTAGGCCTTTTTATCTAATTGGCCTTGAAATTTACCGAATATCCTAGATCTAGTTCAAATAAAGAGGTGAATGAGGGAAAGTCAAAGGGCCTTGTATAATTTGGAAGAAATTTGAAAATGATAGCCTAAAGCTCCTTGAGCATGGGTTATAGAGCTTCTATGCCATCTTCCATGCGAGTGGAATTCCATGTCAAGGTACATGTTATTTAATACTAATGAACAACACCAATATTGTAGAAATTACATGGCACATGGGACAAAATTTGAGCAAGGAGTAGAGAACACACGACAAATATGAGAAGAATAAAAATTTCTTTAATTTCAAATAAACTAATACAAAGATGGCTTTGTCCACCCGTGTGCTTTCACTGTGAAGCTTAGATGGTGATCCAGACAAATGATAGGCAAAGAGCTTAAGGGTAGCTATTAGAACTCTCATTGGTTGAAAGATAGATTAAAGAGATGGCTTTGGAGGGGTCTACCTTTTATAGGTCGGGAAGGTAGTCTAGTCGCTTGGTCTACCGACCATATTATGAACCTTCCCTAGTCAGCCACAGGGAGTATTCAAAGGAATATTCCCTTTACTCTCAGACTAGGGGCCACTAGACCCCCAAACTAGGGGTTACTTTAGCAACCCTCGAACCCCTAAATAGGGTCCCTAATAACTCCCACACCAACCCCACAACTTGATGCATTGTGCCTCAAATTGCTACTAGTATAACTACTCTATCTAATCCAAAGGCTAGATCCATTAGTGTGCAAATCAGATATTGTATGTGTACGTAGCAAGTGCTGGAAGGTCCCCAAGAACAAAGAACTCTACTTTAAGCTCAAAAATCAAGAGAATAGACTTGCACGACATGAGGCAAAAGACCAATTGGGTTCAATCTCCCCCCATGCCTTGTGTGAGCGCTTCACAAGGCATGTATTTATAAATTTATTCATATCAAAGCTCAAAAATAGCCCAATTTTACAGTAACCATACTTTAGCTTTTGCGTTTGCTTTTGTCCAAATAAAGAATAAAGCGGTTGGGTGGCCCAACAGTCAGGTTGTGTCCAAATACAATGTCCAATAATGAAAAATTTAAACTGTGCACCCATGCGCATACAAAATAATAAATATTTGTTAAACACTTCAATAAATAAGTGCATCTAAATAAATATTAGCGCCACGCCTTTAATGATAAGACGCGCGACCATCAAAAATGATAATTTCTTCTAGGTAATTTGAATACACGCTATCGCCCAGTGCTTCCCAACGCCACCGCCGCCTGCTCTACACATCAACTGAAGCATTCACAATTGTTAGAAAATAATAAAATTAAATCGAAAAAAGTAAATACCTAGCAGTCTTCAGCTACAAAATAAATAAATAGGTTGGAAATCTGTCCTAACCTTAATTTAATACGAGTGCACTCTAAACTCATAAACATTCATTAATTTAAATATGTATTTTGTGGAATCACTCACTGTGGAGTCACCCACGTGCACATTAAATTAACATGACGCCCGAAAAGGACAGGCGTCCTCGTCAACTTCTCGCACAAGGAACCACCTTGTATACGAGCCTCGAAAAATAAATATAGTTTTATGAAATCCACCGCAAAACCTCACGCAATCCACCGTGGTCTCATGGAATCCACCGTGGAATATCTGGTGCGCAAATCAGATGTTGTATGTGTACGTAGCGAGTGCTGGAAGGTCCCCAAGAACAAAGAACTCTACTTTAAGCTCAAAAATCAAGAGAATAGACTTGCACGACATGAGGCAAAAGACCAATTGGATTCAATCTCCCCCCATGCCTTGTGAAGCACTCACACAAGGCATATATTTATAAATTTATTCATATCAAAGTGCAAAAATAGCCCAATTTTACAATAAGCATGCTTTAGCTTTTGTGTTTGCTTTTGTCCAAATAAAGAATAAAGCAGTTGGGCGGCCCAAGAGTTGGGCTGGTCCAAATACAATGTCCAATAATGAAATATTTAAACTGTGCGCCCATGCGCATACAAAATAATAAATATTTATCAAGTGCTTCAATAAATAAGTGCGCCTAAATAAATATTAGCTCCACGCCTTTAATGATAAGACACACACCTATCAAAAATGATAATTTCTTCTAGATAATTTGAATACATGCTATCGCCCAGTGCTTCCCAACACCACCGCCGCCTACTCTACACATCAACTAAAGCATTCACAGTTGTTAGAAAATAATAAAATTAAACTGACAAAAGTGAATACCTAGCAGTCTTCAGCTACAAAATAAATAAAAAGATTGGAACTCTATCCTAACCTTAATTTAATACGAGTGCACTCTAAACTCATAAACATCCATTGATTTAAATATGTATTTTTGGAATCATCCACTATGGAGTGACCCATGTGCACATTAAATTAACATGACACCCAAAAAGGACAGGCGCCGCGTCAACTTCTCGCACAAGGAATCCACCTTGTGTACGAGCCCCGACAAATAAATATAGTTTTATGGAATCCACCGCAAAACCTCACGGAATCCACCATGGAATATGCCTCCTAGCATCATCCATAAAGATCATCTTTGCCATCCAGTCACATAGACCTCATCTGACATCTAAGTCAAGACCCAATGACTATGCTCACACATGGCTTCTCCTCATAATGGGGGCCTTACAACCTAGAGCACCATAGATCGTGGATGGCACCTTACTAGGGCGGGGCATTGAGAATATCTAACAAATATCATGTTGCAAATCATGTTCAATGACATGATGGGATTGCTCAAAGAGAATCCTTCTCTAATAACCAAGCAATATGAAACTTGAAGAGAAAAACAACAATAATCTTGAAACAAACTCAAGAGATAAGCTAAAGAAGTGACTATCAATGAGCAAACAAAATCCTTGATATGCAATGAAATTATGAAATGATTTATGGATAAAACAGTGAAAGTGGGATGTGAGAGCAAGTGGGATATATTCAATCAAGTAGTTGAACATTGTTACCTCTTGTTTGTGACCGGTGACCATTGAGGAGATCAAATGAGATACGAATCAAGGGGGTTCACAATACAAATTAGAGGTTTTCAAAGCTCCTCTCCAACTTTCCAAATTACATGGTGGAGGTGGAGGTACTTGTGAGTTCTTGTATTGCTTCTTGAGCATTATTATCTTTAACATTAATAATTAGAGTAGGATTGGTATAGGTGAAGGGGAGAGTAAATAGTAGCATAGTTGAGTGGCCTAGGTAAGAAATAGATAGCCAAAGAGTGTGTGGAGACCCTTAAAGCAATAGATAGTGTATGTGAACCTTCATGATTGTATCTCAATTGAGATTATCTCATCATTGTGACTAAGTAATAATCCTTGCAAGAGTCCTTGAAAATCAAGTCCCTAGAGAACCCTTTCATTTAATCACAAGTATCGATCTTATATCTGATTTTGCAAGTGCAAATTAAAAATCACTAGTTTGAAGTCATTGCGATTTTGATAATATTTTATACATTATTCCACCTAGAATGACTAATGAACATGTGATCAAATTGATAACTTAGTGTAATTACATGAGTCCAAGATTAGTAACTCAAATTCTAATGCTCTACTATAATTTTAAAAAATTGATCTCCCACATGAGGATTTTGTGAGCCTAGTGCAATCTTTAAATCTACTTTATATAAGTTCTAATGTAGATAGGATCTAAAAGAGAAAATTTTGCACTTGTAGACATGCAAAATCATTGGTGACTTTGCAATCACAAACCTCTCTTGAGCACACCAATGTAATTAACTAGCTCAATGCAATTACCTACCCATTCTTAACTCTTCACACCAATGTAATCAACTAGTTCAATGCAATTACCCACCCATTCTTAACTCTTCACACACTTAGATGATGACATTGTGTTCTATTTAAATCCAAACTCTATCCTACTTCCATCTAAAATAGATGAAGGTTTTGATAAAAAGCTCAAGCCTTTTCTAAGTGAGCTTCGCCTGATTTTTGTCTTAATGGATCTTCTCTAAAGCTAGATGAGAAAGCCTCACATTATGGATCTCCATACACTAGGTTTGAACCAATAGTAATCAAGCCATTGGAACCTTTGCCAAACTAGGTTGGACTTCTTAATGTGAGATGGGAGACAACCAAATTGAATTCTATGTAATTCCACAATGATCTAGCTTACATTATTTTACCTATCCAAATAAGCACAAGAAGTTACTTCAAAGTGTCTTTGCTCCCACAAATAAGCTTAAACTCGGAATGCTCTACATGATCCACTCTCGTGTGCCTTGCTTCATGGCTATCAAAAGGAGGAGGACAAGAAGACGAGAGTAGAGATCTCACTCCTCGCTCAAACCTCTCACACACACTTCCTCTCTTATGTCTTACTTGCAAAAGCTCAAGATAGATGACAATGGTTGCATGAGCAAAGGTAGCTCATTTTCACATTAGTTAAAAACAACAAATTACAAAATATGCAAATAGTGAATGTTAGTCGACATTTGTAGCCTTTGGGCCCATATTTATTATATAGGGGTGTTTTTTGTACCAATTCAACCTTGTGTCTAAGTTAATTTGAGGCTCAATGTAGGGGCTACCTAGTCCTAAATGCTACCTTTGTTAGTTTGCCACTTTGATGGTGGGGCATGCAAGGTTTTGTATACATACATACATACATACATACATACATACATACATACATACATATATAAAATAATTCATGAGCTATTAGACAACTATTAAATTCAATTAAATGCACAAGACCATATGCATGCCATCTAAATTAGTTGATCACTACTAATTGTTATTGACTACTTTAAGATGAGGATGAATATGTGAATGAACCTAAATGTAGTGTGTGAGAAAAGAGGGTATGTTGATTGAGTTTATGATTGTGTAGCTTTTGACAGAATATGAAGCAAGGGACATCTAGTCGTCATAGCATAAAAGAAAAATAAGAAGAGTCTAACAAGATATTAAAACATGACACAACAACACAATCAAGCTCTTACCAACTAATTCCAACAAAATGTTGATGCAAGAGTTAATATCTAAAGCCCAAAGAGTAATGGAACACATGCAACTATACTGGCAAATTTATTCCTCTCAACCAAGTCAAGGGTGAGGAATCCATACTTCCTAGCACAATGAAGGGACCATTCTCAAAGTTCCCAAGGATGATTTAGTATTAGAGCTCTCCGAAGCTCATTGATTTAATCTTTTCGTTTCCTTTTCCTTTTGATGTTTGTTCTCTTCCTTAACACATTGCATAGGAAGGGATACAAGGAGGCACCAAAGAGTCAAGCAAGTTTAAAGCAATCTTAATTGAAGGGTCATAGGCACTCACTCCAAGGAAAAACATTCAATAGGACTATTAGCAACTATAAGAGCCATCAACAGGCTAAAACACTCAATAGGACTATTAGCAACTATAAGAGCCATCAATAAGGATAGCAAGAGCCAATAGGACTCTTAGCAACTATAAGAGCCATCGACCAATATCATACACAAACTATGGTAGCAAAGGATTTTAATGATGGTACAAGGCCCAATGAACACTATTACACAAAGCACTCTAAGAAAAGCTCTATTGCACCGCATGGCATGGTGCATGATGCCATTCCTTGGAAATATATTACTCCACATTGGTAAATTTGAAAGTTACCAATGTTTACTCATAGTAGCATCTTGTGATTCATAACCTTTGTGTGATCCATAGTGGGAAGGAAAAATGTGTATCAAGATATGTCCAATGAAGGAACCTCTTTTCGAATCAAAGGGCTTATGAGTTCTCATAAGAAGTCTAACCACCTTTTGAAGTAGAACCATAGCATGCAAAGTCCTAGAGGAAGATCAAAGGCTCACATTGTCAACTCCTACCTAGAGTTCTCCCCTCTCCCTCACCAAGATTGCCATCTTCTTCACTCCATCAAGTGCTACATGTTCATCCCTTACATGTACATCAACTGGCATAAATCAAGAGAGACAAAACTAGAAAAAGCACTTCACATGGGGATCCATGCAAGTTCTAGTAATCCAACTTGCAATATAAGGAAGATTGCGAATGTTAAGCTCTAGTAATCCCACTTGCAATGCAAAGAAGATTGTGAATGTTACTCTTCTAATTGGGGTGCTATCTTACTTGGTGTCATCACCTCAATTATAGAGTTCCTCTCATTCCCCAAAGTTCAATACAACATAGGTTGAAATTCAGAATAGTGTAGACTTTTAGTTAGCTTTCAAGTATTCATGTGTAGCTTCAAAAAAAGGCTTCTAAGCTTCAAGGAATCTTTACAAAGGGATGTCCATGACTTGGGTTAGGTTTCAAAGGTGTGTTGTTTGAAAATTTGAAAAGAAGAGACGGATTTGAAACTCTTGAGAGGGCATAGGGGGAAATCAATATGCCAAAGAGAACAAGGAGCTATTTGTACAAGGGGAGGAGTACCAAGGTAAAAGTACCCTTCTTCTTGGCTATGGTGGAGTGTGCTGGTAAATTTCATCCTTGTTCTTGGATATGATGGTGGTGGGGATGATGATGGTGTTGGTGGTGGTGGTGGTGATGAGAAGGGTAGTGGCAGGAGGGTGAGGCCTTGGTGTCCTTCTTGTTGGATCCAAAGAAGTGGGTCAGGCTGAAGCTGCCATTCTTGGAACCTTTCCTAAGCCCAGGCCCTATATACAGAGGCACATTGATGACAGGAGAGACCTTGATACCAGCTGAGTAGGAAGGGGATCTCTCTAGGGTCCGAGGGCCTTCAACTCCTGCTCCTCCTCTTTGCCTGGCCCCCGTCCTCACCTGCTTTGGCTTCTTCTTTGGGGGCTTGGGGCTGCTGCTGTTGTTGCTGCTGCTGCTGGAGCTCCTGTCCAGGCCCTTCACTACCAGCCTTGTTGCCATGGTGCCCCTGGGGGCTTCCATACTGGCAGTGGACTTGTTGCCACCTGATGCACCCCCCCTCTTGGGTGGGCTCATCCCTGCACTGCCCCCTGCACCCCTCGTTGGGCTCTTCGCCCGCCCGCCCCCTCGGTGCTTCGCATCCGCCACCGCCAACACCGTGCCTCCGCCGCTGCTGTAGTGTATCTCTGAGTCATCTGTGCTTTTGGATCTGGCTTTTGGTGGTGCACTTGGATACAGTCCTGGGTCAGCTGTGGAATGGTGGGAGAAGAGATGTGTACCTTGATCTTGACGGTCCCCATGCATTGTTGCTGCCCTGAGCTTCAATCCAGCATCCATGGATCTTCTTGCTGGAAGCAGGTGGTCATGTTTGCCATGTGATCTGCCATGGTGTGGTGAGTCCTTCCCTTCCTGGTTCTGGACTTTCTTTAATCCAAGGAGTTCCTTCCATCTGCTAGTACAAGTGGGGGCCTTGGGGGATATTGGGTTTGGCTCGACCCTCATGCTTGCAGCTTCTGGGTTCTGAGTGTTTGGCTGTGCACACGAATTATTATCGGCATTGCTTCTTCGTCTGGCCGCGGCTAATGTGACTAGGTCAGGCCCAGGAGGTGCCACATTCTGCTGATTGTAGAAAGGCAGGAGCTTGCCATCGTGGAAGAGCTCATCAGCTGGGAGCATGGTGTTCTCATATGAGCCATCTTGGTCATTGATTGACATCGAGAATTCGAATTCAGACGGTGAGCCTTTGGTTGAGGAGGCTCTGGCTGGAGCCACAGTTGTGGCAGATTGGGGAGCAAAGTCCCTGGAGAAGGAGACTCTGGCAGCCAGCCATGGCTCCATAGATGAGGAAGATGCTACTGATGTCCTAGGCATGGCTGATAATACTATTGGTGCTAGTACTTAAGTTAATGCATGGGATGCTTTTAGCTAGGACATATATTTTAAGGTACTAACTGGGATTAGCTGCCTGTTCAATTCTTCCTTGAATCTAAACATGTGCAAATCTGATACAAGCAAATCTTGCACAAGCCTATGTTATACAGCTTCACAATCCATGTCTAGAATCTGAGATCAACAGTGATATGGACAAAGTCTGCCATAAGCAGAAGCAGGAGCTCCCAAAGCTCCTGCTGCTCTCTCTCCACCTTGTATGTGTTTAAACAGTGCTTCATGATTTAAGCAGGCAGGTGGATTGTGAAGTTGATCCTTGCACAGCTAATGGATGGACCCAAGTTCTGTTGCCTGCAGATCTGGTAGTTTGTGAAGACAATTCAAGCTTTCATGGGATGGGAATTGCATGGGAACCTGAGATGAAAGAGGAGGCAATGGCAAGCTCTCACGAAGACGGGAAAGGATAAGTGTTGATAGGGAACAACAAGCCTACCTCACTTGCAACAGAGAGTGAGAAAGCAATGACAGCTTGTACCTGATAGATGTAATGTATGATGGAGGAGCTTTTTAAGGTGGGTGGAAGGATGGAACAGCATTAAATGAATCAGAATTGAGGGGAGACAGGGAGAGCCTATTGGTCAATAGGAGGAATTGAGGGAGCAAACAGGGTGTTTGAGAGGGGGAGGAAGGTGGGTAGGAAACTGTTACATGTTGGGGGGGGAGAGAGAGAGAGAGAGAGAGAGAGAGAGAGAGAGAGAGTCAACTGTCAAAGATCTTACTGATTCTTGCATTGCTTTAGCCAAATTAAGAAGGGGCATCAAACACATGGATGTGAATCTATAGGCTATGGCATTGAAGTGTCTGATTTTTCCATTACTTTACCCAAATTAAGAAGGGCCAATAACACATGGATGTGAATCTATAGGCTAGTACATAGAAGTAAGCATGTGCTCTCTCTCTCTCTCTCTCTCTCTCTCTCTCTCTCTCTCTCTCTCTCATATAGCAATGTCTGCTAAAAAAGCAGCTAACTCATAATTATCCGCCATAGAATAGTATAAAGCCAGGCTTAAATGGGCAATGATCTGCAGGATTTAGCGGTTATAACTGTCCAACATAAAGGTTACGTTTTCTCAGTGCCAGGAAAGGCTGTCAAAAGAGAGAGAGGACCCAGAAAGGGGAGCAGAGAAACAGGCATGTATGCTACTAAATAAGTTATCTAATCGAATTAGTAATAAAAGACCAAAAACACCCTTTTGCCAAGGGAGGGGCGGATCATGCCATGACAACCACGAACAACATGGCCGCATGTGAGCTCCATGTGGCGATCCCCCCCATTCTCTCTAACATGGTAAGGGCCTCCGTCCCTCTCTCTCTCTCTCTCTCTCTCTCTCATACTTCCAAGAGCGTAGCAACTTAACACTACAATTTCATCAAGTGGGAGATAAAAGCTTCTAGTCTCCCACAAAGTCTACCATGAGCAAAGTGTACCAATACCCTTAGTCTTACATGCCTAACCTTTGCTAACTTTTGAATATGCTTTTTAGCAATGGTTGCCTACTTCACTCATCTATCCAACTTGTCAAGGTTCTTCTGTACATATATTTGTGTGCTATTTGAACATAAAAAAGTACTCATGACAAAAGGCATAAAAGTGGAACCCTCTCATTCACAAAGTAAGGTTGTGTAATGTATTTATTAGCTCTCATAGGCCATGCAATTGAGTCAAACTCCAGCTTATCCTCTCTCTCTCTCTCTCTCTCTCTCTCTCTCTCTCTCTCTCTCCTAACCATTCGGAATGTAGCACAGACTGGTCTAGGTTGAAAATAATGTGTGGTACCTTAGCTAGAGGTTCAAGATTGAGGATTAGGAGTACTTTATTTGGGGGGGTGCCATACTCATGCACTTTAATAGACTTTAAAGAGCCTAGCAAGTACATGCAACTACATTTTTATTAAATAAGAAGATAAAAGTTTCAAGACTCCTATAAATTCTAGTACGAGTTGTGGCACTACCCTTAGTCTTACATGCCTAATCTTCACTAACTTTTCAACATGCTTTTTAGTATTGGTTGCCTACTTCATTCATCTACTCAACTTGTTAAGTCAACTACACCACCTCCTAGGTATGTAGCTATGTGTGTTGTTTGAACATAATAAAGCACTCATGACAAAAGGCATAAAGGTGTTCACCTAGCAAGATTGTGTAAATTCTTTGTTAGGTCTCCTCTAAAATGTGTAATCTGTGTGTGTGTAATCTCTGTGTGTGTGTGTGTGTGTGTGTGTGTGGGGGGGGGGGGGGGGGGGGGGGGGGTTATCCTCATGTAACCTTCCTCTGACTGACAATAAAGTGTACTTTCTTCACACCTTTTCATCATTTGCTCTTACATCTCTTGTATAGTATGCCCCCCCTTCTTTTTTGCTAGATAAGTCTATTTCATTTTCCCATGGTTTTTACTGTGACAATTGACATGTTGACATAACTAATTTACCTTCTTTTAGTTACTTTAAAATACGCAACTAAGAATCAAAGAGAAAAATATGTGTGTTTATAACACTTGGAGGTCCTTTGCATGTTGAGTGTTTGCACAAATCCATAATTGCACGTCACGTCATGCTTATTTATAAAGGCAAACACCAAACTCAAGTAATTTCCTACATACCTATAGTGCAAAATTTGAAGAAAGTCATAATTTCATGCATACGAAAACTTTATTCAAGGTTAAACAACCTGATTTTGAAACAAAGGTTAAGCAATCAAATATATGAATCTTGCTAAAACTAGTATGTACTACTTCAATAACATGAGAATGCATTGAATGCAAACATGTAACATTATGTTTCATACAAAATATGTATAGCTCCCAAATGGGATAAAAAAGGGCTTTGTTTGGTGTTATTTGGAAGAGCAAGGTTGATAGGCTATGACTGATCATGGATGGCCAACTTTATAGAGTTTGTATTAACACAGGGGTGATATAAAGTCCTCTACCATAAAAAACTCTAACAGTCACAATAACATGAAGCTAATGTAAATCCTTATGAAATATAATAATGTCATCCCAAACAAGCATAATAATCAAATATGGTACACCTTACCTATTCCACTATAAGATTGATCATGATGATAGATTGGTCATAATGATAGTTTTTTGTGAATTTTTCCTATCATAAGAAGTGTTTATGAAGGACCTATTTTTAAATTGTTATAGCCATATATATGATGCTCTAAGATGCTCATGAATGAAGTTGGAAGCATAACAATGTACCTGCTAATGTATTACAATTCAAGTGTGCTCTAATGTCTTGAAATGAAACATTTTCAATTTTCACTTAGTAGTAAATAACCATGGATATGTTAATATATAGTAAATAGTTGAAATTCAAGTGTGATCTACTTTATGCCTTGAAATTGAAATATGTCTAGTTTTTTCATCTAGTAGTAAATAACCTTGAAAAGGTATTATCTAGTATCACAACTTATGCAATGGTTACCTCTAGCTATGGTACAAACAAGTTTTGCACATTTCAAATCAAATATCCTCAACATCATAAACCATCATGTAAAGACACAAAAGGAGAGGAGCTAGAGAAACCTCAAAGTACAATCTCCCTCAAACATTATTTGCCATATTTTTAGACAATGGTCTCTTTACAAAATAAGCCTTCTCTTTCTTCTTTTCCATTGCAATTCTTCATCAAAGCCCCACTAAAATTTTTAGTCTAGAACAAAATGTATGACCTCTTGATGGGACCTGAAATGGGCCGGCACTGGCTATGGCACTAGCCGGACCTCATGCTCATGACACACAAACACCCTCACGGCCTCGCGGACTAGGAGCGTCAATCTAATGCTAAAGGACAAATTGCCCTAAAGCTTAATCTATGCATTTATAGTTTATAGCCCAACGGTTCCCTTAAACTCCTTAGAGGGAGAACCCTTACACATTGGCAATGCCACGATCACACACATATGGGGGCAACCTCTCGGTAAAAACACCGTGGCCCCACTGCAGCTCTCCTACATCGCAGGGATTGGCCCTTTGATGCGCTGCTAAACATATAACACAAACGAACACAAACTCCTCTCTTTTATATTTCTCGTACTTCCAAGAGATATACCATGTGTCCTCACTTAACATTCCCTTAGGAAACCGACCCTCTATCCTACGGCAAGGGATAAACTCACTCTCTCAATCGTAGGTCAAATTTCTAAGAAAACAATTGTTATACAGTCCAGGAGCTTTTCCTTTGATACCATAAACCATGCATAGTGCATAATGTGAATGGTTTAGTGCACAAACAAAAGAAAATCAGCATTGTGCATCATGCGAAACCAATCTTTTCATGATTTTCATACTAGCATTTATGTAATGAGAACAGGCACCGAGCCTTACGCTCATGCTGTCTTTTCCTTTATTTTAGAACAACGGCCTATAGACATGATGCAACTCATAAATCATATTTAAGGTTATACTTTGACGCTCAAACTCCCCTCTCACCCTACCGTTTAGTGTTTTGCATTTGTTGATAGGTGAAAGAGTCATTTTGTATGTATTTCTTTATAAGAAAGCGATAAATACGGACAGAAATATAGAAACGAGGGTAGACCGAGGCCAACCTCGTGCTCTACCTTCAGTAATTTTATGGAATGTTCCTTTTATCGTTTCCTAATTTTCTCCCATTTAAAACCCATTTTTCACCATTTTTTGGTATTTTTCTCTATTTTCTTCAATAAAAAATGACTAGAAATTAAGATTGATTGTGGGCTGTGGTCCTTAGGTTCATTGGTAGAAAAACACAAATTTAGTTGGTGTGTCGTATTATATTTTCCATTTATATATAAAAAAACCCCCAATTTCCCCTTATTTTGCGTGTTTTACATGTTTCGTGTCATTAAATTTGGCTATGTGGTTCATGATTTTCTGATTTTCTGGCCTCAAACAGTTGGAAAACATTGCAAACAATATTATTACGAATTTATACTCCATGTGAACAAAGCTTTGCCGATCAAATAGCAATAAAAAGTCATTTTTCTTCATTAAATTGCGTTATCGCTTGTATTTTCAGTTCTCGATTTTGGTGCTTGGTTGCGGGACTGATTTCCAGCAAGCAATTTGTGCTCATGACGACCCATAATCAGCAATCTTCATCCCTCCTTAACCACGGAGCAATCCGATCTTCGTCGGACAAGCATCCGCCCATCGGTTCTTCTTCTTCTTTCTTCACGCATGTATCCACCCTTAGAGAAGAGAGAGGGAGGAGAGAGAAAGACTGATTTTCTCTCTCTCTCTCTCTCTATAGTCAGCCATTTGAGGAGTGAAGGACGGCGATACGAAGCGAAAAAATTGTAGATCAGCCTTGTGTTGTCATTGCCATGGCTTGCTTTCAAGCCAAAATCCACATCGTGGGGGGGGGGGGGGGGGGGGGGGTTGTCGTTTATGATCGACGCGACCTGATCGAAAATAGCCGCGGGTTGTTTTTGCCAAAATGGGGGTGGGGGGTCCCAAGAGGCACCCCCCTTGGCCCCCTTCATGTCCACCTTTTCATTTCTGGCCTTTTTTCCGGCCTTTCCCGCGTCCGGTGTCCGAATTGCATTTCGAAAAATTTTGGGCGTCCGTCTTGGCATCCCGGACTGGCCGACAGCTTCCCTGACTCGCACAGGCGCACGGAAAAATTACTAAAAATCTGGAAATATTGCACGGGCGCCTTCCAGGCACTTGACGCTTAAAATCGTCCTAGGTCGAGCCGCGGCCTTCGTCGTTGAATATTTTTCCGCTAAAGTCCACGTTTTCCTATAATTTTTAAGCGCGTCCCGAGCCCTAAAATCCAGCTGTCATTGGCGACCACGGGATAGGGCGACTCAGCCCGTCGAACCAATGAACAAACTTGCACAGAACAAACAACGGAAGCATCCAGCTGCTACAAAACATGACACACTAAATCACAGCACAATGCTCACCCCGCCCCTGACAAACCCAAGGCATGAAATCCGCGAGGAGTGGGTCTAGCATGATCTATCCAGAAGTCTGAAGCTAATCATCAACCAACTGCTCCAACACGGCCAAACTAAAAAAACTATCAAAGAGGTTGCTCTCGGTGGGGGGGTCTGAACTACCTACCTAACTAAGGACAACCCAACCAGGAGCTCCTACTAGGCGAGGACTCCTATAACTTAATCAAGAAGTATTTGCTTTTAGCACATTTCTTCTTTTAGAGTTTTATTTTCCGCATACCCGGGTATGTAAAAAGGAGGGAGCTGAGCGTAGTGACCCAAGGAGAACAGGACATCGGCCTCAGGTCCTGTCTCGGTACCCAAGAACCTACCAAGCCGTCGCAAGGCGACACTTAATCCTTTTCTGACGCTCACTTTTATTTTCGCTCCAACCTTCATTAATTTCTTCTTTTCCAGCAAGACACCACCCCTAGGAAGACAAGGCATCGGCCCTGGGTCTGACTCGTCCCCAGGAACCTACCAAGCCTTCGCTAGGCAATGATCAACTGCTTATAAATTTTCCTTTCTTTCCTTTTCGATTTTTATAGGGGGTTAGAGCCCCTTTTTACACACCTCTGTATATATTTATTAGCTTTGAGATATTCAGGCTTTCTTTCTCCTTCTATCATCATTATTTTTCTTCTGGCAGGCTTCTCTAACTGCCTCACAACTAACAAGAACTCCTAGAACGGCTGCCTAGCAGGCTAGCAGAACAGGGTCACTAGGACTGCCTTCTAAAACAGGTCTTTTGATGTCTGGCAATGTCTTTACAGGAGGCAACAACTACTTAGACCTCCCTCAAACGTACTAAACCTATACCTGGGACTTCATGCCTTGGTTTCCGGTCCCCAACAAGAAAAGAAAATCTCCCCAACAAGTAGACAGACACATATAGCATAAAACAAGGTACTCATAAAGGAGAGATATCACCTGGATTGGGCCGCGAGAAGCTTCCACGCAACAAAGGCTCCTTCCAAGCTCTTCTTCAAACCTGTCTAACACAAGACTAAAACAAGAAACCATTAACCATACCTCCACTAAACAGACAACTGGCCCTCTTGGCCTAATGAGATAAAGCACTTCACTACAAAACTTGATCGACCCTCTTGGCCTAATGAAATAAAACATTCAAAACCTCGCAAAACGGGTCCTCTTGGCCTAACGAGATCAAACAGAATAACACCTACACATCTCTCCCCGAAATAGTATAGATATACAATAATAGGCCCCTTTCCAAGGAGGAAAACACAGAGCTCGCTGCCCTAAACTAAATGCATAAGGTTATGACCCATCCCTCCTGCATATATAGCAAGAGGCGTACGCATAACATGTTGTCTAATCAGCCTATGGGTCTAGGATAATAACGGTAGATTGGTCTCGGCTACTCTTTGCATCACCCATATCAACCATCGTCTGCCATATATTGCATGCTCTGATAACATTCCCCACAAGCGACCGGGTCCTGTTTCATCATTGATGACAATGTCCAAACTAGGACCACAATTAAAGAAAAGGTCTTCTTCATAAGCAAGATTTGCCAATGAATCTGCAAACTGATTCCAGTAACGTGGAATCAGCTGAAAAGACACTCTCTCAAACTCCTCAAGTAGGGTCATCGCAGTACGATGATACATACAAAGAATGGGAATTCGCACTGTGTATGTCCCATCTAGCTGATTCAGGATCAACTGGGAATCCTCTTTTACTAACAACCGACGAATACCACCTTGTTTGGCGATATGCAGTCCCATAATCAAGGCTTTATACTCTGCCATATTGTTAGTGAATCCTACCCCGAGATAAGTGACTAACTTCATCGTAACTCTAATTAGGATTAACCTTATTCTTAAACTCTACTCCCTACAGATCAGCTAGTAAAGCCGTAGACCTATTTTTCCCTAGCCTAACAATCTTGTAGGGGCCATCCCATTTAGGTTCCAACTTCCCTGGAAATAGCTCCCTACGTGCATCGTAGTACAGAACTAATTGACCCTTTTTGTCACAACTCTATAGAAACAGAATTTGTATCATTTTTCATTAATTTATCTATATAATAATTTATTAAATTTATTTCCTTTGCACTAATTAGATATAAATAAAAGTGCATTGGAGCTGGCCACTGATGAGTGGTCACAGGTTATGGTGGACCCACACGGTGGGTTAGAGAAAAGATAGTTCACACTTCCACCTATATGACCCGATTGGGCGCCTGTGACTAGAACTCACGCATATCAGGGTTAGACTCACACACAGAAAGGATTGATGCCTTGAAGTGTGAGCTAGATCCACCAGAACAGACAGTTACAATCAACAAGATGGCATGATCATGAAATGCTTGTATAATGTGCATGTGTGGGCTGAAAGCTTGAAATGCACATTTCTTTGCATAGGAAAGTCACATGAAGATTCGGATACCATTTTTGCGATGTACACGGAAAAAGCTTTCATATGATACCCATATTGGGGGGGTCCCTAAATTCTAGGAGATCCCTAAATTTTAGGAGGTCCCTAAATTTTAGGAGCCTCGAATTAGCCTAAAAATGCTAGTCCTAAAAAATAGGGATGTCATTCTAAAAATAGTAAGTTCTGTACTCTGACTATGCTTACTAAATTTGGTTGTTTCTATTCTTGACAGTATTCAACCCAAAAAGGAAGGCCATAGAGAAGAGACAAGTGTCAAGACACTTGTCACACAAGTTTCCAAGTGTCCCACCACTTATCACATCTCATGACATGTGGCTGGACACTTGTCTTGTGCTACTCCACTTTCCCCTTTTGTACTAGCTCTCCCCTCTCCTATAAATAAGAGCTCGTTTTTCTTCATTCATCATCATTTTTCTTTGCTGTAAACTCATGTACAGCACCCACAGATAGCCAGAAACTGGCCCCATCCATCCCCATCATCATCCCCCACTTCTCCATTATCAAATTCCTCCATATTCCCTCTTCTATCACTGTTGTTTTACAGGACAGCAAGCCTGTAAATTCATTACAACACCTCCTCCTCGAGCTCTTTCTTCCATTTTAGCTACAAGAAGCAAGCCCTATCCATGTACTGCTGATCAACGATGGAA
Organism: Lygodium microphyllum; assembly: GCF_053477565.2. Lineage (NCBI taxonomy): Eukaryota > Viridiplantae > Streptophyta > Polypodiopsida > Schizaeales > Lygodiaceae > Lygodium > Lygodium microphyllum. Next base: position 60,169,560 of record NC_141135.1, on the reverse strand, counting down.
AAAGACTGAATTTTCCTTTTTCTTCTCTCATACTGTAAAGAAATCAGTTCTTATCATTGCATAATAGATAATGCATGTGTGTTTGTACATCTTTGCATGATCTTGTGAGAGTGAGAATTACTTCTTCTCACTCTCAGGTTGATTGTAACTGAGCTCTTCCCTAAGGGACTTGGGTTGAGCAGAAATGCATTCCTTCGGGGGGGGGGGGGTTGCCCATCTTCAACCCTCAATCTTGTCTCCATTACTTTTACATTTTCATGGCTGTAATTTTGTGAGTAATTTTCATTTTCAGCTTTAAGTGTTCATTCTCTTTTCTATTAAATCTCGAAAACAAGCAAATATCATAATTGTTAAGCATACTACGTTGTTCGGGGCGTTTACAGTGGTATCAGAGCTTTGGCTCGGTCCTCACCCCCAACACTGGTAGTGCTTACAACTATAAGTTTGTTTGTTTTCAGCCCTTGCATTGAGTGCGTGAGCATATTTTTTTTTCTTTAGTCTCAATGGATCAATCGAGTGCTATCCTTCAAGCCATTCAAAGTCTTAGAGAGGAGAATCAGAAAATTCGTGAGCAACTTCTCAAACTAGAAAAAGTTGAGAATCCCAAAGAATTCAAGGAAAGAAGCCCATCTACTTCAAGGAGACAAAGCCATACCAATGAAAGGAGCCGATCAAGAAGTCCAACTACTTCTAAGAGGCAGTCCCATTCTACTTCAAGACAAAGAAAGAGATCGCGTCGAAGCTCATCCTCTTCTTCAAAGTCATCTGGCGCCTATTTTGATGGATCCTCTTCTAGTAATGAAGAGTCACACCCTTCTCGTGGAAGACCTCATCATCGTCAAAGGCGTCGACATTCTTCACCCTCGTCTCCATCTTCATCCCCATCAAGCACTTCATCATCTTCAACCTCAATATCCGAGCATGGACGAAGGCATAAGAAGAAGAAGAAGACTAAGTCACTATCTCAACTTGAAAAGAAGATCAAGTTCAGTATGTATGATGGTTCCCGAAATCCTGATCTTCTTCTGAAGTTTATTCGTCAATTTCAAATTTTGTATGGTCGTGACAAGTATAAAGAAAAAGAAAAGATTAAGTTTGCAGCTTTACATTTAACCGACTTAGCCCATACTTGGTGGACGGGGTTGGAATATGATCATGCTGCCCCAAAATCATGGCGGTCCTTTGTTCGCCTGATACAAAGCCAATTTCTTCCTGTTCATTTCAAAAGAGATGTAAAAATGGAATGGGATCGGCTTTGGCAAAGGAAAAATGAGTCACTTGGTGACTATACCAAGAGATTTTGGGAGCTACTTTTGAAGGTCCAACATTTCAAGAAGATCAGCAGTTCGGAAAAGCTTAGGAAGTTTCAAGGAGGTTTACATTTTAAACTTCGTACTGCTCTTAATCATTATCATTGTTCTAGTCTCAGGGAACTCATTGACCATGCTGAGACATGGGAAATGGAGCACAATGGCAACAAATCATTCCAAAAGAATGATAAGAAGAGAGTAGCTGATGATGAGGAGTATTCAGCCCCAAATGAAGGACAAAAACAGTGGCAAAAGCAGCCATCAAATCAAAAGAAGGTGAAGCCCTATGCACCTCCTAATGCTCCTCAATTTCACTCCAATCTATACCCACAAGCAAAGCAATTTTCCGAAGAAGAAAAGCAACGCTTCATGAAAGAAGGGAAGTGCTTTAAATGTGGACAAACAGGCCACATAGCGAAGCAATGTCCAAACAAGGAACAAAGCAAGGTTTCTGACAACAAGCCTAAGTCGCCAGTGAAAATCAATGCTATCAGTGATGTAGTTGCAAACACAACTCACACTCCAGAGATGCGCAAATTATTAAAAGCTTGGGCACAGTTGCAAGGTAAGCAAGCACTATTCTTGATAGATCTTGGGGCGAATGAAAATATCATTTCCTTGCAATTAGCTAAAGAGCTTGGATTAAAGAACGAAGAGATGGACACTCCGACAGAAGTTCGCCAAGCTTTAAATGCTGATGAAGGTGACACAGTGAAGACTGTGATACCCTACATTGGCAAGCTCAAGTTTCAAATTCAAGGCTACAGTGATGAAGATACGTTCTGTATCGGAGACCTTGATGGTTGCGATGTGATTCTTGGCATGCCCTGGAATCATAGAGTAGATTCAACCATCTTCTCTCAGAAAAAGAAGGTAGAACTCACCAACAAAGGCAAGAAGTACGAGATCCAAGCTGGAGTTTCTGGAGACACCATACCTATGGTAAGCCATATGCAAGTCTCTAGAGCAATTAAGGATTGTGTTCAATGTTGTCTGCTTTATGTCACTGATGTAAAAGATAATATGAATGCTGAAAACCAAGAGCAACTTCAGCTCTTGGAAAAGTATAAAGATTGTTTTTTGGAAGATCTTCCTTATCAGCTTCCCCCAGAAAGGCCAGAAGACCATCATATTGATATTATCCCGGGCAGTTCTCCTCCTAATATAGCACCATACCGTGTGAGCCGTCCTCAACAAGAAGAAATCAGAAAGCAAGTCGAAGACCTACTCAACCGTGGGCTAATTAGGCCAAGTAGCTCACCATTTTGTTCACCGGTTCTTCTTGTTCAAAAGAAAGATGGCACATTCAGGATGTGCATTGATTATCGAGCCCCCAACAAAATCACCGTGAAGAATCGGTTTCCTATTCCCAGAATTGACGACATTTTGGATCGTCTAGGAGGCTCAAAGGTTTTCAGCCGCATTGATTTAAAGAGTGGTTATCATCAAATTAGGGTAATACCACAAGATGTACACAAAACTGCTTTCCGCACTTCATACGGTCTTTATGAATTCTTGGTGGTTCCTTTCGGATTAACCAATGCACCAGCCACCTTTAATCGAATGATGGAGCGCATCTTTAGAGAGCATCGACAATATGTCGGTACTTTCTTTGATGATATTCTTGTCTTTAGCAAGAATGAAGAGGAGCATCATCAACACTTGGAAATTGTTCTACAATTACTACAACAAAATCAACTCTTGGTAAATGGTAAAAAGAGTGAATTTTTCATGCATAAAATAAATTATCTTGGGCATGCCATCTCTTTTGAAGGGATTCAGATGGATCCTGAAAAGATCAGGATAATCCAAGAATGGCCTCATCTTCGTGATGTACATGAGGTGCGATCGTTTCTTGGCTTATGTTCTTATTACCGCCGCTTCATCAAGCATTTTGCACATATGGCTTCTCCACTTCATGACCTTACAAAGAAGAAGATCTCTTTCCAATGGAAGGAAAAAGAGAAGGCAGCCTTCACAAGGCTGAAAACAGCTCTTACTTCTGGACCTGTTCTTATCATTCCAGATCTGTTAAAACCATTTGTGGTGGAAGCAGATGCTTGCGGTGATTGTATTGGTGCAGTGCTAAATCAAGAAGGCCATGCCGTAGCCTTTGAAAGCCGCCGTCTAAATGATGTGGAGAAAAGGTATGACATTTATGAAAAGGAGCTCTTAGCAGTGGTTCATGCTTTAAAGATATGGAAACATTATCTTTTAGGCAATGAATTCCTTATTAAAACCGATCATCAAAGCTTGAAGTATTTCAAGACTCAAAAGCATTTGCAGGAGAAACATGCAAGATGGGAAAATTTCTTGTCTATGTTTCATTTTCAAATTATGTACACTCCAGGGAAACAAAATGTAGTTGCTGATGCACTTTCTAGAGTGCCTCGCATTGCAACTATTACAGTGGCTCATCATGAAGATTTTCAAACGATGAAGAATACTTATGATGAAGATACTGATTTTGCAGCAATTTGGTCAAATTTACAGCAAGGAGGTTCTCATCCAGATTATTCCATCAAAGATGGTTACCTTCTCATGAACAACCGCCTTTGTGTCACTCTTCCTGTTCGACAAAAGGTGCTTAAAGAAAGTCATGAACCCCCTTATGCAGGGCATAGAGGGAGGGCAGCCACTCTAAGTGCAATTGAGCGCTACTTTTATTGGCCAACATTACGAAAAGATACACATAACTTCATTGAAGCTTGTCTGGTATGCCAAAAATCCAAATATGATAGGCAGAAGATTCCAGGATTGTTGCAACCTCTTCCAGTGCCCAAAGATCCATGGGAATCTATCACAATGGATTTCATCTCAGGTATTCCAAGAACACCTCAAGGTCATGATATGATTTGGGTCATAATTGATAGATTCAGCAAACAATCACATTTTATTCCATGTCATAAAACATTGAAATCCGCACAAGCTGCAAGACTTTTCATTCAACATATCTTCAGATTACATGGTATGCCTTCTGAGATCATTTCAGATAGAGACTCCAAATTCACAAGTAACTTTTGGCGTGCTTTATTTGAGAATTTGGGAACCACTTTAAAGTTCTCCTCAGCTTTTCATCCTCAAACTGACAACCAAACAGAGGTGATGAATCTCACTCTTTTGGATATGTTGAAAGCTTATGTTAGTGAACATAAGTCACAATGGGAGAAATATCTTCCATTATTGGAGTTTGCTTACAACAATACAGTGCACTCATCCACAGGGAAAGCTCCAAATGAAATAGTACAGGGTAAAGTGATTCCTCCTCCAATTATTCGCACTAAAGATAAGATTTTTGCTGTTGATTAGTTTGCTTCAGATTTAAAAACAACAATGGATCAAGTTCGAGCCACTATCAAAGTTGCGCAAGAGCGACAAAAGAAGCAAGCAGATAAACGAAGAAGACCTTTGGCTTTTGAAAAAGGTCAATATGTCTTGCTAAAGTTTGATAAAAGAAGGCTCAAACAAGGTTCTGGTCAAAATTCATCTTTTCCAAAGCTCTCCAGTAGATACTTTGGACCCTTCAAAGTGATTGAGAAAATAAATGAAGTTTCTTATCGACTTGAGCTTCCTACTCATTGGAAAATACACAATGCTTTTCATGTAAGTTTGCTAAAACCTTACATAGGACCAGAACCAAAGGAACCCATTACTGAAGATCCCCCAGAAGTTGAAGAAACAGAGCAACTCTTGGAACCTGAAAAGATTTTGTTTCTCAAGGATCGAACCACGAGAAGTGGCCTTGTGACACGAAAATTCTTGCTAAAATTCAAGAATCTACCCACCACAGATGCACAGTGGGTAGATGAAAAATTCATGAAGGATTACCCAAATATTCTACAACAATATCAAGAAGATTTTCAGCTGAGGACAGCTGAATAAAAGCCAGAGGGCTGTCACAACTCTATAGAAACAGAATTTGTATCCTTTTTCATTAATTTATCTATATAATGATTTATTAAATTTATTTCCTTTGCACTAATTAGATATAAAGAAAAGTGCATTGGAGCTGGCCACTGATGAGTGGTCACAGGTTATGGTGGACCCACACGGTGGGTTAGAGAAAAGATAGTTCACACTTCCACCTATATGACCCGATTGGGCGCCTGTGACTAGAACTCACGCATATCAGGGTTAGACTCGCACACAGAAAGGATTGATGCCTTGAAGTGTGGGCTAGATCCACCAGAACAGACAGTTACAATCAACAAGATGGCATGATCATGAAATGCTTGTATAATGTGCATGTGGGCTGAAAGCTTGAAATGCACATTTCTTTGCATAGGAAAGTCACATGAAGATTCGGATACCATTTTTGCGATGTACACGGAAAAGGCTTTCATATGATACCCATATTGGGGGGGTCCCTAAATTCTAGGAGATCCCTAAATTTTAGGAGGTCCCTAAATTTTAGGAGCCTCGAATTAGCCTAAAAATGCTAGTCCTAAAAAATAGGGATGTCATTCTAAAAATAGTAAGTTCTGTACTCTGACTGTGCTTACTAAATTTGGTTGTTTCTATTCTTGACAGTATTCAACCCAAAAAGGAAGGCCATAGAGAAGAGACAAGTGTCAAGACACTTGTCACACAAGTTTCCAAGTGTCCCACCACTTGTCACATCTCATGACATGTGGCTGGACACTTGTCTTGTGCTACTCCACTTTCCCCTTTTGTACTAGCTCTCCCCTCTCCTATAAATAAGAGCTCGTTTTTCTTCATTCATCATCATTTTTCTTTGCTGTAAACTCATGTACAGCACCCACAGATAGCCAGAAACTGGCCCCATCCATCCCCATCATCATCCCCCACTTCTCCATTATCAAATTCCTCCATATTCCCTCTTCTATCACTGTTGTTTTACAGGACAGCAAGCCTGTAAATTCATTACAACACCTCCTCCTCGAGCTCTTTCTTCCATTTTAGCTACAAGAAGCAAGCCCTATCCATGTACTGCTGATCAACGATGGAAAAAGGCTGAATTTCCCTTTTTCTTCTCTCATACTGTAAAGAAATCAGTTCTTATCATTGCATAATAGATAATGCATGTGTGTTTGTACATCTTTGCATGATCTTGTGAGAGTGAGAATTACTTCTTCTCACTCTCAGGTTGATTGTAACTGAGCTCTTCCCTAAGGGACTTGGGTTGAGCAGAAATGCATTCCTTCGGGGGGGGGGGGGGGGGGGTTGCCCATCTTCAACCCTCAATCTTGTCTCCATTACTTTTACATTTTCATGGCTGTAATTTTGTGAGTAATTTTCATTTTCAGCTTTAAGTGTTCATTCTCTTTTCTATTAAATCTTGAAAACAAGCAAATATCATAATTGTTAAGCATACTACGTTGTTCGGGGCGTTTACACTTTTTTAAAGGTATACTTCTTTGCTTTAAGGTCGTGCAACTGCTTCATCCGACGTTTAGCTACCTCTTGGTGTAATAAGCTCTGCAACTTCAGTTTATCCAGATGGGCTATGGTTGTGAAACGTCCAAAGAAAGAATCCTCGTCTCCCAAAGAGTGGTTAATTGCAAACCGTATGGTTGGCAACTCGATTCGAGGGGTAACACACACTCTTCTCCATAAACTAATTTAAATGGAGTATGGCCGGTAGCTCGCTTGAATGTTGTATTGTACGCCCATACTGCCACATACAACTTCCTGTCCTAGTCTCGCTTCTTCTCAGAGACTATTTTAGACAAGATACCCACAAGCTGCTTATTAGTACTTTTGACTTGTCTGTTTGCTTGCGGATTATAGGGGGTCGTTTTATTGTGCTTGATTTGGTAAGCTCACTACACCCATAGATATGGATGGCGGGTCGGCTATGTGAGAGATAGCCATTAGTGCTCGGCTTGGAACGCTTGAAACAATAAGCGGTCCGTCGGTCTTGGCAGTTGAGCAAAAGCTCCCACATTTTGGTAGTGTTACTGGGACCAACGTATTCAAGCCTTGAGCGCTTGCGCGCTTCGAATTGAGCATCGAAGTAGGGTTTTCCCCGAACCAGTGCTTGAGGTAGATAGGTAGGAAGGAGGGAGTTTGAAGAGGTATTCGATCTCCTTAGCAAGTAGGTTTTTGGTTTTTGGACTTGGAAAAGCACGATGGAGTAGTGTAGGTATTTTCTTTATGATTTTTTCTTGCATTTAGAAAGGATAGGAGCAAAACATTGGAGCAAGCTTCAGTCAAGCTCTTGATCACCTTATTCAAAAAATGGGTTCCACGGTCCGACACTAATTCTTTCGGTGGACCGAAACGGCAGATAATCTGCTCTAAAAGGAAACTTGTAGTCTCTTTTGCATTGTCCTACCTCGTCGCCCATGCTTCTGACCATTTTGTAAAATAATCAGTTGCTACTATAATGTACCTCTTCTGCGTAGTAGACGACAGGGTGATAGGACCCACAAAATCAATGCCCCACTTCTCAAATGGAAGGATAGCCATGATAGGCATAAGTGGGCGTTTCCTATTCTATCTGCTGTCATGTATTTGACAGGTATCACATCTCTTAACATACTCAAAAGAATCTTGGAAGATGAACGGCCACCAATATCCAGCTCGTAAGGCTTTCTGCGCCATCAATCGTCCCGCGAAGTGCCCTCCACATGCAAAGTCATGACACTCTTCCAAAATGAAAGAAACTTCGTCAGGCATCACACATCGGCAGTAGATATCATCAACACCCTACCGATATAGTGTCCCTGCGATCAAGGAAAATTTCAAAGCTTGTTGTTTGATTTTCCTCTTTTCTGACTTTGATAGACCAGCTAACGTCTCTCCTGTTGATAGATAATGCATAATAGCAGCATACCAAGATGGGATAAAAGCTGTATCAATTTTAAACATTTCTTCAATGTCACTTCCTTCAGCCAAAGTCTCTTTCAACTCCCCGAAATCCACAAGGCATTCCACAATACCCAGCAACCTCGGTGGCTTACTCTTAATCTCATAACCGAACTCCTGCAAAGTGATTAACCACTTTGCCAAACGATCAGGCAGTTGCAGCTTGTTCATAAGCAATCTAAGCCCTTCCGCCTTCGTATAGAACACTACCTTTTCATAAAGGATGTAGTGCCTGAATTTCTTAGTCCCAAAGACCATCGCAAGACACAACTACTCCATGTAGGTGTAGTTGATCTCTGGAATGCCCAATTTTCGACTAGCAAAAGCTATCGGATGATACCACTTATCCTCCCAAATTTGGGCTAAACAGTAGGTAATACTATGTATGGTGGCTGCTGAAAATATATAGAACACCTCGCCTCTTTTAGGTGCTTTTAAAACGAGTGCTTTTACTAACTCCTGTTTCACATCCTCGAAAGCTACCTTACAAGGGTCGCTCCATTCAAATAGACAGCTAAAGGATAATAATTTCGTTAATAGCAACGTTCTTTCTGCCAAGGCATTTATAAACCTCCGATAGCACCCTATCGATGACAAAAAGCTATGTACCTCTTTCGGAGTGCGTGGTGGACTCATAGCGACTATGGCCTTGATCTTTTCAGGGTCAGTTATGCGATTCCTACTGAACTGACCACATGGCCTAGCAATAGCCCATAAGGCACTCCAAAGACACACTTCCGTGGGTTAAGAACGATACAAAATTGTCTGCAGCGCTCAAAGAACTTTCTTAAAGTAATCAACATCCTTTCCCTTACAATGGCTGCCCCCAGGTCATCGATAAACACTTTCAACTCATCTGGGGAGATGTCATCAAAGGTCTTGTCTGCTGTTCGTTGCCATGATCCAGGTACATTGCACAAACCAAAGGCCATCACATGGTATGCAAAAGTACCAAAGATAGTAATAAAAAGCTGTTTTCAACTTGTCCTCTTCTGCAATTGCCATCTGGTTGTATCCTGCAAAGCAATCCATGAACGAATATATTTCCCTACCCGCTAATTGATCCAAAATCTGGTCAATAAATGGCAGCGGGTAGTAATCCTTAACCGTCTGCTTATTCAGCTCTCTAAAATCTACACATAGTCAGATCTGGTTGTTTTTCTTCTTCCTAATAACAACTGGTGAATACCATTCTGTGTGCTGAACAGGGAAGATTAAACCAGCTTTCCTTAACTTTTGTAACTCCTCAAATAGCCCGTCCCTCAATTAAAAAGGCATACGCCTTACTTTGTGATGCACAGGACGACTGCCTTCTTTTACAGGAATAGTATGAACAGCCAGGCTGGGAGGAATGCCTCTCACCTCATCATAACTCCAAGCAAAGATGTCGCAGAATTCTTGAATCAAGGACACATAGTCTTCCCTTTCTACTGAACTAAGCATGGAACCTAATTTAATGGGCCGTGAATCATTCGGCGTGCCAAGGTCCAACTCAATCACATCCACGTCTCTTATCCTATCTTGCAGCACTATCGGCTCATTTAGAGTTATCTGATAAATATCCTCTGTAGTGGACCCCTCTTTAGATTCGTCACTGGATGATGTCTCACTACTAGATGGAGCCACAGGACATATCTGGAGGACTTTGTAAGTTTTTCTTTTGTTTTGCTTGCTTATTTTTTTGCAATATCCTTTGTACTGACAATCGTGTTTCTAACAGTTAGTATTTTGTTTCCTTTGCAGCACTCCATTACAAATCACAATCTGACCGGCCTTGAGACTTGATATGCAGAGAGGCACGGCCTCACTGCATTGATCGATCAATTGTATGGACGCGACGGCCCTGTAAGTCACTCATCTTTCTTATCCGTAGTTACCATGTTTAATTAGAATGCATTATTGTATGGTGGACTGATCTATAGTTGTTCCTTTTTTTGTAGAGTCCGTTCGATGCTCCTTTGCAGCGGGACGAGCTTTCGGATGGCGAGGATCTATAGCTCGCCCTGGCAGATAACCTTGTGAGTCTATGGATCCCGTTTGCGATAGCCCATCTCACCTACATCCCCATAACCAAGAAATATGCATTTCACAAACTTAGGATCAAGCTTATTTCTCTTGTCCTTGGGAGCATATCAGAATACCTCACAACCAAAGATGTGTACATGAGCATATGATAGAGGTTTTCCAATCCATACCTCCTCTGTAACCTGGCAATCAATAGCAGTGCAAGGGGATTGGTTAATCAAGTGTACAATAGTAGTAATTGCCTCGGAAGCCCAAAAGTGATGTGGTAAGCATACCTTGCTAAGCATACTGCAGACTCTCTTTTGAATTGTCATGTTCATGCATTCCACAATACGATTCTGGGGAGGGGTGTAAGGGGCGGTCAACTGATGCTTAATACCCTACTCATTGCAAAATTTCTTAAAAGCTTTGGAGACATACTCACCCCCATTATTTTACCTTAGGCATTTCAGTTTATACCCAGACTAGTTCTCAACAAGAGCAAGCCAACACTGAAAGGTAGATAAGACATCTGATTTCTGCTTAAGAGGGTAAGCTTAGACCTTATGTGAGTAATCATCAATGAATGTGACAAAATAATTTGCACCACCTTGCAACTAACAAGGCATGGGACCACATACATTCGAATGCCAGACTCCTTATGCGTATACATGTCTACATGTCATATAAACAATGATCACAAGACCTAAAACACTTATAGTTTAGGGATGGAAGATACTGCAAACTGGTAAGCATTTTCATTCCTTTCAAATACATGTGCCCAAGGCAACAATGCCAAAGAGATACATGTGGAACTAGAGCCACAACCAAAACATGGTCAACTGACCCAGATACAAGTAAGGGATAGAGGGTACTAGACTTAGCATCACATGCAATAACAAGATTCCCACGAGGAATCACCAAAACTAACAACATAACCTACATCATCCAAGGTGCCATCAAAGAGATAAGGCTCTTCGTTAGAGCCGAGACATGACGTACATCATGAAGAGTGAATGTACTACTTGAACCAAACTACACTGGACATCACCAATACCAACTATCTCCAATGCTAGGTCATTACCCAAATGGACAAATCTAATCATACTGTGATAGGAGTGAAACCACTCTCTATGAGAGATCACATGAAAGAAAGCCTTTGAATCAATCAATCAATATTGAGAATATCCTGACAAAGCATTAGTCAGCAAATGAAGCATCCAAAGAAGAAGTTGCCAGTATAAGATCATCAGATACATCAAGCTACACCACATTAGTCTCCTCAATCTTGACACTAGACTTGCTAGACACAATACTCTGATCATCATTATTTTCCTACACTTTTACAATTTCTCTTTTCCTTATACTTGTCTTCACTCATTTTACGGCATTTTGGCCAAATATGACATGCTTTTCCATAATAATGACAAGTAAAACCAGACTTATGGCCATGAGACTATCCATGTGTCCTAGACTAAGACCAATTAGAGTATCTACCATTGCCATTTCCATCCTGCCAACCTCTCATTGTCAATGCATGTGATGTACGGGAAGCATCCACATTCTTTTTTTCCACCTCTTCTATCATGAGGGCACTCTCAACATCCTGCAATTTTAGCCCATCCTTAGCACATAGAGCCGTACTAAAAGTGTCCTACGACTCAAATAGAGTACCAAGCAGAATTAAGGGATGCAAAGTATCCTTGAACTCAATCTCCTACAAAGTTAAATGGCTGACGATGCAGTGAAACTCATTCAAGTATGCAAACATAGAAGTCCCTTCCTTCATACAAAGGTCCATCAACTATTTCAACCAGTACATTTGAGATGTAGGACTGCATGTCATAAAGATTCTTAACTTGTGTCTAATGCTCGTATGTAGTCTGATTTCCTGTTACAACATTGTAGTGAACTTGCTTATAAAGTGATGAAATAATGGTGGACTTGCATATAGCTCATCCAGTTCATCCCAATCCTCAACCGCAATGTTTTTTTGTTTGGCACCCCCATTTTTGAGTTGTCTAACTTATAATTTCTGCACTAAAACTTGCCATATTTGGGTCTTCTAATAGCTACAATTGATCCCATCTAGTTTCTCAATATTGAATATAGCACTATCGTGAGAACCACTAGCCATAATGAGACCAAGCAAGTACATACAAGGGTAAAACGAGATGTTGTAATACCTTGTAAATCAGCCCCAAAACCACTATAAATCAAGTGGGAGACAAGAGATACTGCCAAAGGAATGAGCTATCCACAAACTATAGGCAAGTAACTATTAATTCCAAGTGACTACCCTCAAATAGAAGGCATAAAACTAAAAGGACATGTTGCTATAATAAACTACAACAATATGCCAACAATAATTGTGAGCAACCAAGAAGGAAGAAACCAAGAACAATCAGCAACACTAAAGACTATCACAACTTTAGTGTGTTAGTAACCATGCATGCAATAGGCATAGATGCCATACACAGGGTAGGTCTCAAGGGTAAAAGAAGAGAACTACCATATGCATGTTCCACTGAGCAAAGCTAAGTACATAACCTAGGAGCATATAAATACTAGTGACAACACCCTAATAGACATAAGTACTAGATCCAAGTCAAGAGATCAAATCATCCCAATATAGGGTAAGTGCATCCAAGACATATCAAGAGAGCATGTACAGGTACAATGAGTCTCACTATCTAACTATAATAAGCTCAAGCTCAACTGCATAACCCAGATGCTCTATAGCACATCCAAGTGTCAAATGTGGCTCAATATATATAGCCGAATAGCTTCCACTGAAATAGAAGTTGGGTGTCAAATGACAAGAAAAGCTCAAAACATCATGGTGATGATATCCATACATCCAAGATCCATATAGCATACATTCGGATTATGTGCTTCAACAGTATAGCCCACTAAATCAACCATAGTCAAGATGAATGGTGCCCAGCTCAAAATTTGAACCTCAAGAGCATCCAAGAGCATACTCAAGTACATAGACTAATGTTAAGTATCAATACATTTTTATGAAGCACCCAAATGGCATCCGAGAGCAATATGCATTTAGTGTTCCTCCCTGAGAGAAACTTGATGTCCATTATATTACAGTAGTGAAATATCTGCTAAAATTAAGCTAATGTAAGCTAAAATCCAACCATTAGCACCTCAAGACATTTGCCAATGTTATAAGATCCAAGATACACGCTCGACCTTCTTATATATTTAAAAGTTATATGGTGAATATTATGCTGGCATAGAGAGAGAACAAATAAGAGAAAAGAAAGATGTAGAGAGAGAGAGAGAGAGAGAGATAGAGGGCTGGAAGATGGGCCAGTCCTCCCCTCCTTGTGGAGTTATATTATTGACAAGGAGAAATCTTCTCTGTTACACATAAACCAATTCTTAACTTGTAGATATTGGGAACAAGATCACGGTTCCTTGCACGGTATACGTGTTGTGGGTAAAGGCGCCTCCGCCTAGCCGCCCGTGTATTACTACACTGACAGTACCCACCATTGCACATGTAGGTGGCAGGTGCCTGTCACAGTCACTTATTCTTTATTCTTTTAGTAACAGTTTGAATAAAGGAAGGCCTGGACACATATTGTGGTTGTTGGAGTTCCCATTTCTTGTCTCTCTCTCTCTTACTCTTGCTCTCCCGCATAGCTCTCGCGTGCAAGCTTCGATCCTTCTCACCTTTCAATTGGTATTAGTGCAGGTCCTTTGCGAGTGCTTTCCGGCCTTCCTCGGCATCTACACGAGGTATGAGAGCTTGCTTCTCACTCAATTCTCAGCCATTCTTTGACATGAACAACAGGGTTTCATGAAGAGGCAACCATAGCTTCCATCATTGAAGCTTGTTCTCTTCACCTCTTGCTTGGACTTCTCTTAGGCTTGTATAGGCCTATTGTAGGCATTCATTGGGCTCTTGCTTATCCCCTACCCACCCTGATTTGGCCCCTCAAGTACAGTAGCATGCTCACGTTTTATTTGCGCCTGTTTGCAAAAATGGCTCATCAAAAATCACCCTTTTTGTCATATCTCGGGCATTCAGAACCTGATTCAGGCAAGGTAAGAGTCTAAGTTGGGGTTTTGGCACACTTCGGATATGATGGTGATGTCGAATTTGCCAAATTTTGATTATAAAATATTCTGCAACAGATTTCAAGTCTGAGACAGTATGTATTTGTATGCCTATGGCTTATGTGATGCTTCTATTGATGTCTATAGTTTGAATAGTCCCAGATCTGGCCGAAATAGGGCAGCACTTATCTTTTGAAGTCTATGCTTATCAGAATTGATCACTTGATGCATATTGATGCCCGAATGATGTTTACATATATGGAGATGCTATGTTAATGGATTGACATCATTTTAGTACTGATTTGAGGCCTAAAATACTCACTCTGGAGCAGTGAATGTTTGCTGTAAACAGTTGGGCTGAAGCTATTCTACTCATGTATGCCTATGCCTATGTTATTCAGGTCATGTCTTGGAGATGTACATTGATGTATTGACCATCGGGGATTGGAAAAGAGTTCAACATTACTTTTTAATCATTGGTTGAGCTTGAGCTTCACTTTCCATAGAATTTGGATATTTATCTTGGATGTATCTTGGCACTTATTAGTCTATGCTTGATTGCTTTGGACATGCACTTATGCTCATGTCATCTACCTATGTCAGTTACATTGTTTGAGCTTGGATGCTATTGAAGATTTACTTGGGCTTTACATTTGATTATCTGGAGCATATTTGGGAGATTTATTGGCTTGCCAGAGTTTATTTTTGGGTATACTTGATGTCTATGGATGCTAAATATGGATGTCACATTATCTCCATGTCCGGGATGTCTCATTGATGCTTGATCTTGGACACTTGTCACTGGTGCTTGTACATGCTTTGTTCGAGCTTTGTTGCTTGATATTTATGACCTTTGTGCCAGTGGAAGCATCTTTGGATGCTTGACAGACATTGAACAGGCAGTCTATGCTATTTGAGCTTTTTAGACTATTTGGGATTTCTTACCCTTTGGGATGATGCATGGTTCATAAGTCTTGGTTCCTTCCGATGCTTATGAGTTGAATCTTTGACTTGGGTCCCTTTCCTTGTGAGTTGACACCTACTTGTGTCAAGTCTTGGTAGTGGCACACACACTTTGCTCCGTTGACTGGGGGGGTGTCTACTCACTGGCAAATATTTCATGACATATTTGGGTGTTGGATTCATGCTTATCGATTGTCATATGCCTATGTTATGCCCGCATGATGCTGGTTATGGTCTTGGCAGTATATGATTAACTTGGGATCCTCTTTTGGCATAGTTAGCTCTCATTTACTAAAATCTATCATTTATTATAGCAAGCTGAAATCTGCAGATTTTGAGCACTTCTTTGAGGGTAAGTAATGCTTACTATTTGATGTTATCTTGGTCATATTTGGTGGATAGGTGCTCCTCTTGGTAAAATCCACTCTTTCCAGCCAGTTTTAGCAGTAGTTTTAGTGCATTTTCTGATAATTACAACAACTTGCAATTTTGCATTTTTGCATTGATTTGGGACAGTATGGCTGGTCATCTAAAAGACACAGCTCTCTTTAACATTGCCAAGTTGGATGGTACCAATGGAAGTCCCAAATATGGCAGGTTTTGGTGCAGAAGTTGCAGATTGAACCCTTGCATTTCAAGGGTGTCAAACCTGAGGATATGGATGATGATGTTTGGATGGAAGTTGATGAGCTATGCAAGTCTACCATTATTTTGTCACTCTTAGAAGAGGTCCATCATAATGTTGTTGAAGATGAGGGTCAGAGTGCATGGGACTTATGGGAGAAAATTTAGGAGCTTTATGCACACCAGAGTCCTGCATCACATATGTATTGGCTGAAGCAGTTAATGGACCTTCGCATGAAGGAAGGGTCATCCCTATCATCTCATTTCAATCACTTTCGTGCTACCATGAAGAATCTGTTGTCACAGGGTATTGAGTTCAACGATAACTTGCACCCGTTATTTCTGCTTGGCATCCTTCCTGAATCATGGGATGTCTTCCGTACTGCCATATGCACGAACAAGCTTGATGGGCTGAAAATCAAAGATGTTGAGAGTGCTTTATTGACTGAGGAAATCAATAGGAGAAACAATGATGCTTCGCGCTCTTCACATGCATTGACCGTTAGAGGTGGTAGACATGGCAGGCATGATAATGATCATAAGGGCAGGGAATCTCAGAAGTCCAGGTCCAAGTCACGTGGTCGCAGTAAGTCCCGTGGATGGAAGTCTGATCTTACCTGTCATTATTGTGGGAAAGCAGTACATATTAGGCCGCAGTGCCATAAAATGCGCGAAGATAAGCGCAAGGAAAAGGGAAAAGAAAAAATGCAGGAAAAGTCTTCTGAGCGCAGTATTGTACCTACAAAGTCCAGTGTGAAGATAGAAGAGGTTAATGTCATGCAGGCCACTGATTCAAATGATGATTACATACTTGCAGCTTCTGCATGTGATGCCTTATAAACTTTGGAGATACATTCCATGTATGCGCAGTGCTGGCTCTTGGATTCATGTGCGTCCTTTCATGTGACACCCTATAGAGATTGGTTTCATACCTATCGTATCATGTCTGATTCTGTGTATCTTGGTGATGATTGGGCTTTTGACATTGTGGGCATTAGAGATGTTAGGTTCCAGTTTCCTTCTAGCAGCTCTTTTGTTTTGCATGATGTATGATATGTACCTGCGTTGACACGTAGCCTTATGTTAGCTGGACAGCTTGATGATGCAGGGTATTTTGTATCCTTTGGAGACTTTGCATGGAAGATTACTCGTGGCAGGCTTGTACTTGCAAGAGGTGCCAAGTCTGGCAGCCTCTATCCTTTACTTGTATCTAGATTGGATCATGTTTTGTCTATGGATTCTATTCCCCATGT